>NW_027132913.1:0-53560 GCF_026122565.2 Emydura macquarii macquarii
CTTCCAGCCACCCCACCAGCCCCCGACCGGTCAGTGCCACTCGACTCCCCCTGCTCTGATCCCAGGGACCCGCGTCTGGTGCTCGGGGAGTGGCTGGGTGACCGTGTGGGGCAGAGTAACTAGGACAGTCTGCAGTGGGGAAGGCCCCGCGCTGTCACACAGCCCCTAGGGGCTGGGCAGGGAGCGTTATTACTGACAGCGCCCACCAGTGAGCCGGGCGCTGCAGAGACAGAACAAGGGGCTGCCGGCCCCGCACGGCTCCTGGTCTGAGAGCAGACAAGGCCCAGCAGGGGGAGCAGCAAACTCTGGGGAGGGGGAGTGAGGATCCGAGTGTGGGAGCAGTGACATCCTGGGCCTGTCTGGCTGGGCCGGGCAGAGGGTTTTGTACAGACCCGGCTGGCTCCGTGCTGGGCCCTGGATCACCCCCAGTTCAGCATCCAGCCAGCAGGGGCCTCCGTACCCCCAGGTGCAGGGCAGGGGCAGCCTGAGGTCGGGGGGGGGGCAGGCTCAGGGGGAGCCAGACGCTGTGGGGCAGCGGGAGCAGGCAGGGAGCTGGGCCGGGGGGGCCGGGAGCTGGGCAGGAGGCACAAACACCCTGTGCTCAGCGCTCACTCCAGGTTCTCACTCCGCTGGGGTCAGACACCGCGGTGAGGGGCCCGCACAGCCAGACTGGGGAGAGCCAGGCTCTGTCCGTGGGGGGAGGGGCAGCAGCTCTGTTACATGGTGCCAGTTTCACAGAATTTTCATGGGGAGGCGCCCTGGGGCACCCCTCAGCTGCCTTAGGGTGGCCTGCAAGCGTCCTGCCTCAGTTTCCCCTCTTCAGCACTCCTGAAATGACTCGACACAGACCAAAAGATCTGAGACAAAAGTCCCCTGCTGGGGTTTACTGCCCCTACCCCAACCACCCTCTGCACCCTGGAGCACCCCATCACTTCACCCCTCCAGACTGTCACCCACCTCTCCTCTGTTCCTCTCTGCTCCTATGTGTCCCATCCCTCCCCTTACCCTATCTGTGCCTCCCCTGATCCCCTCTTCCACCCTGGGGTCCATCCCCTCTCTTGACTCCCCCCGGCCCCTGCCACTCTCCTCCCTGGTGCCATCCCCTCCCCCCACTCTCCTTGTGTCTGCCCCTCTGCTCAACCCCACTTTGTCCCCCTTGCACCTGCCTTTCCCTTTCCCTTCTACTCTCCTGCTGCCTGCCCCCTTCCCTTCCCCTGTGATATTGGCCAGGTACAATCTGGATTATTGATCATCTGTGCACACCCCTATTTTCACCCCCCTGCACCTGGCACCCAATTCTCCCCTCTCCCCTTCCCTCCTTTTCCCTGCCCCTTCCTTTTCCTCCTTCTGTCCTGCTGGCACCTGTCCTCACCCCCGGCACCCGTCCCTTCCCTTCCCCCTCTACCCTCTCATGCCTGCTCCTTCCTTTGCCCCTTGTTGAATCTGGTGTCTGCCCCATCCCACACCCCACCACTGTCCCTCCTGTACCAGCCTCTCCCCCAATCTGCCCCCCGGTGCCTGCCTCTTTCTTCTCCCAACCTGGCCCCCAACCCTTCCCCATCCCCCAGCACAAGCCCCTTCCTTCTCCACCCCCAACCCCTGCCTGTCCCCTCGCCCCCCCTCTGCCTCCCTGGCTTCTGCACCCCTCACTCCCTCTAGTCTCCTGGGGCCAGCCCCTCCCTTTGCTCCTCCTCTGGGGCCCTTCTTTACCCTCACCCCCATCTCTTGCCCTCCTGCAAGCCCTTTCCCTCACCCCTACTTGGGCCCCCTGACACCCCCCTCCCCCACTCCCTTTACCCTCTGGGTTGCACCCCTGCACCTCTTATCCTCCCTCTGCCCTCCTGGTGCCCACTCCTCCCTTTGTGCCCCACTGCCCCTAGGGCCTGTCCTTCCCACCCGTCTCTTCTGACCCCCTGTGCTTACCTGCTTCCTCACCCCCCATTGCCCCCTGCCTCCTGCCCCTCCCCTCTGTGCCCTCCTTGCATCCACCCTCCACCAGCCCCCCTCAGCCCTCCTGGTGCCTGCCCCTTCCTCACTCCCCCCTGCCCATGGCACCCACCTCTACCACCCTCTTCCCCTCCCTCCTGACGTCTGCCCTTCTCTCATTCCCCTGTTGCCCCCTGGTGCCTGCCCCTTCCCTCCCCCATCTCCCTGTTAGTGCCCACCACACCCCTCACTCCCCCCCATGCCCCTCTGGTGCCTGCCCCACCCCTTATCCGCTTTGTCCCCTTGTCACCTGCACCTTCCCCCACCCCATCCTTTGTCCACCGGGTGCCCCCCACTCCCCTGGTGACCCCTCTGCCACTGAGGGCTGCCCCTTCCCCCGCTCCCTCTAGTCCTCTGGGGCCAGCCCCCCTTTCACTCCCCCTCTGCCTCCCTGGGCCTCCTCTTCCCCCCAGCCTTCTGACACCTGCCCCTCCCATCACCCCACTCTGCCCACTGGCACCTGCCCCAGCCCTCGCTCTGCCCTCCGGTGATCACCCCTGCCCTAGACACCCCCGCTGCCCCCGGCTTGTACCTCACTCTGCCCTGCCCTGCCCCCGCTGACACCTTCCCACCCCACCCCTCCCCCATTCCTGCTCTCCTTCCCCTCAAGTTTGCTCCCATGAGCAGAGGGGACCTGACTCCCCTTAACGGGCAACAACCCCTCCCCCAGCGATTAACGGGGACACAGGTTAATTTCCCTTTGATCCCCGTGACCAGCCCCGGCCCTGACTCTGTGACTCTCTCCCCAGTGGACGTGACTCTGGATCCAGACACGGCAAATCCCTGGCTCGTCCTATCTGAGGATCGGAAACGTGTGAGACGCGGAGACACACGCCAGGATCTGCCCGACAATCCTGAGAGATTTGATCCTTGTCCCTGTGTGCTGGGTGCTGAGGGGTTCCCGGGCGGGAGGCGTTACTGGGAGGTGGAGGTGGGAGACAAGCCTGGCTGGGCTGTGGGGGTTTGTAGGGAATCTGTGAGCAGGAAGGGGCTGGACACACTCACACCTAGGAATGGATACTGGGCCGTGTGGCTGTGGGATGGGGAATACAAGGCCCTCACCTCCCTCTGGACCATCCTCCCCGTGAGCATCAGGCCCAGCCGGGTGGGGATTTTCCTGGACTATGAGGCGGGCGAGGTCTCATTTTACAATGTCACTGACAGGTCCCAGCTCTTCACTTTCACTGACACCTTCTCCGGGACGCTTCGCCCTTGTTTCTGTCCTGGTGTCAGTCCTGGGGGTAAAAACGCGGCTCCCCTGATCATCTGCCCGGTCCCAGCCCAGGCCGGAGGGAATCTCTGTCCCTGACAGTGACACCCGCAGCAGAGACTGTCCCCTCCCAGCGCTGAGCAGCCCCCAGGCCTGTGCTCAGGGGAGGGTCTAAAGGGCATCACCTGCCCCACCCTCCACCCCTCCCTTCCTAGCACCA
This sequence comes from Emydura macquarii macquarii, assembly GCF_026122565.2. Lineage (NCBI taxonomy): Eukaryota > Metazoa > Chordata > Testudines > Chelidae > Emydura > Emydura macquarii. Next base: position 3,417 of record NW_027132913.1, read on the forward strand.
GGCCTGTCAGGAGAATGAACACCCAGCTTCCATGCAGACACAACAAGCTATCTGGGTATTACAGGGATCTGCTGACAAACCTTATGGTACAGTGGGAGAAAGTCAGGGAAAAGTGAAATGGCAGTGTAATGTCTGGCAGAGTAAAGCTCCTGCTGCTCGCAGAGGGAAGATGGGGAGGCCGTGGGGTTACTGTGATGCAGATCATTGCCTCTTCCCCAGCTTGCCTCTTTCTAGGATGTGCCGAGCGCCCTGGCCAGGTACGTCTCCATCTCTCTCCTCTGAGCGGCTTTGCTGCAAAGTCTGTGCTGAGCAGCTCAGTGGTAGCAGGGACTGTGTCCTTCTTTGGAGCAGCCACGTGAGATCCAGGAACCAGGAGCTGTCGGTGCCCAGCTGCAGTAGAGTCACAGCCTCCTGGGTGCTGGAAATGCTGAGGAAAGTCACAGGCGGGCGAGCGCTCCTGCAATACTCAGTGTGCTGGCAGGACACCTGCAGAGGGAAGCAGAAAAAATTCCATGTCTGGGGCACCAGCCCCTGGTGGTGCCTCTCAGTAGAGCATCACTTAGGAGTTTTCAGTCATAAACATCGTGGAGACGAGTCACTTTAGTTTTACTGGGAGTTAACTGGCCCCGGACAACCCCATGCAGCGGTAAATTGCTGACCTTGCTTTGTTACCTCATGACAAACACTTCGAGTCTCCCACTTAGCAATCTCCAGCGAGAGAGGCCTCCTGCACTGCCAGTTTCTCTGCAAACATTCTGTGCCTGTCGGGAGAAGTGCTACGAACCCAAAGAATTCCTTAGATTTTACGTTCTCTTTGTGCTGTTACATTTCTTGTCCCCACTAATTATGAGTTTACACAATTACAATTTTGTAGGTGACCTGATTAATTTAAATGAAACCTGATCTCCACTGATCATATCTGGACAGATTTTCAAAGGCTAAAATGGAACTTAGGCACACAGCTCAAACTTTCCTGTCTTACCCTCGTGAAGGCCTGTGAATGCTGCATCGTTAAGTGTGGTTTACTATGATTGTGTGTCTCCAATTTATGTGTCATGCTTTGAAAAGAAGGTTTGATTAATATGTATGTAGATATGTTTGCAATTATCAAATATCAATTAATAGGATGCGAAAGGCTTTTTTCTGTGACTAATACCCAGGAAAGTCCTTTGGGGAAAGAATTGCCCAGGTTTGGGGATACCAGAAAAATAGCTCCAATATCCAAAAGAATGAATGAATCAGAACAACTTAATCTGCCTTGATTTTCTGTTAATTTTTTATTGGAAGGCAAACTCTCTCTCTCTTTCTCTATTTGTGTCTGTGTGTGATGAAAATTAATATACTTAAATCTAGGGTGACCATATTTCCCCAACAGGACACTGCATGGGGCTAGCCCAAGCCTCCCCCTTCACTCATGGGGCTGGCCTGAGCCCCTTGCCCAATGCCCTTCCTGAGCGGGGCTGGCATGAGCCCTGCCTGCTTCTCCCCACCCCCACTCAGGGCTGGTGTCGCCCAAGCCCTGCCACCCCTGCACAGGCCTGGCATCCTTGTGTCACCCACCCCCCCATCTCCCTCCCCGTATGTTCCTCCACAAACCCTACTTTTTTTGACACATTGGCAAGAGCAAGCAGGACAAATGCCGGCTTTTGCACACCGAAAAAAAAAAAAAAAAAAAAAAGTCGGGAGAGCTGGGACATGGCTTAAAAAAGGGACCGTACTGCTCGTACTACGTATTTATTCAAGTTTTCACTTGCAGCCCTTTGGTCTATATTGTATTGAGTTACTTTTGAAATAAGGCAAGAACTTACATTCTGACTGTGTGGAGACATGAACTGTTACAAAAGCCACACATTAGAATGTTGACTTGCTTAGTACATATCTAATTATTATAAAAATGTCATAGGAAAGATCCAAATTAGAACTCTAGTCTATATCCTGGCACTTATGTTGTTAAACCCTTGGAATTGCTGGGAATGGATTTCATGGTGTCATACCCAGTACTGAAGAAGGGATACCAGTATGTGCTGAGAGCTACAGATTATTTTTCAAAATAAGTGGAAGGATTTCCATTTCAAACTACAATCGCACATGAGGTGGATAAGAAACACTGTAACATTAGATATTGATATGGAAGTGCAGATCAGATACTGGCAGAGCTGGGTTCAGAACTGAATAATGAGGTAACAATTTATGGTGTTATTGTCACCATATGGTCACCTACACACTCACAGCAGTGTGATGGGCTGTTAGCAGCTACACACTGAGCCCTTTGGAGCCAGCCCCCTGATCACGGAGAACAGCCAGGGCACGGGTGTAGTGAGGGGAGGAGGGACTGAGGTAGTTGGGTTTGGAAGGGTCGAGGGGAAAACTTGAACCTGTCGGGAGCCTGGTGAAGTAACTAACTCACAAGCTTGAGCAGAGACCAGCAGTGTAAAAGGCTGTGCCAGGGAGCAGGAACTGCTGCTGTGCTGCGATGTGCCTGCAGCATAGAGAGTAATAGATATTTGTGCTGCTTAATTCTCATAGCAGGCCTGCCAGCCGGGGGCTCCAGGAGCTGACGGGGGAGCCCTTCCACAGCCAGATAGTTACACATGAACATCCCCACCACTGTCGCTGGGAGAGTTCGTGCTGTAAGTTGTTGGTGACAACACAATTTTATGTCTCTTCAGGTACCAAAAATGATTTTGTACATTAACCTGCTTACCAATGTATTTTCCAATGTAGTAACACAGTAAGATTGGATAAGAAACCCCAGAATATACGCATAATGTCAGTGGGAAACAGGAAAGGAACACAGGTATTTCAGGAGGAAATTTTATGAGAAAATTATCTATTTTCAGATCTACTGTTCCCTGTCTGAAAAACTGGGAATAACATGTAGACGGAACCTTTATTGCCTGCTCGTTCCACCTCGACACCACAAGTGAGCGACAAAGGGGTAACTTTACAATCCTTTTATCTATAACAGTATGTGACTGTATACAGTCCAAGGAACCCCCATAGACCCTTACTGGGTTACATGGACACCTATAAAATGAATATTAACAACTACATAATGAGTACAATTATACCCACCCCTGTTTGTTGTTTACAGGATTATTGCACAGAGCGCAGGCACATCACCTTGAAACCTACTAACAGTCTTTAAAATATACAATATGCAAGGGAGGGAAAGAAGATAATGCTCTGTTCCCACCAAAGGCCTGGAGCAGGAGGGGGCCTCTCTCCTTCCCCCTGGTTACATCCCCCCCCCCACAAGTCTTCCACATGTAGCTGGACTCTTCCCTTTCTGCTGCTGCAGCCCGCTCCCCACCCCCACCTTCAGCCGCCACCCCTGATTCTGCACCCACCCAACCCACACACCCTGCCCTGCCCCTCCCCCAGCCCACAGGCCTGGGGCTGAGAACTGAGGGGCGGGGGGCAGGCGGGTGATGCCCTTTAGACCCTCCCTTGGGAACAGGCCTGGGGGCTGCTCAGCACTGGGAGGGGAAAGTCTCTGCTGCGGGTGTCGCTGTCAGGGACAGAGATTCCCTCCAGCCTGGGCTGGGACCGGGCAGATGATCAGGGGAGTCGCGTTTTTACCCCCAGCACTGGGACCAGGAGGGAAATAAGGGCGAAGCGTCCCGGAGAAGGTGCCAGTGACAGTGAAGAGCTGGAACCTGTCAGTGACATTGTAAAATGAGACCTCGCCCGCCTCATAGTCCAGGAAAATCCCCACCTGGCTGGGCCTGACGCTCACGGGGAGGATGGTCCAGGGGGAGGTGAGGGCCTTGTATTCCCCATTCCTCAGTCCCATGGCCCAGTATCCATCCTCAGGTGAGAGTGTGACCAGCCCCTTCCTGCTCACAGATTCCCTACAAAACCCCAGGTCCCATCTAGGCTTGTCTCCCACCTCCACCTCCCAGTAACGCCTCCCGCCCGGGAACCCCTCAGCACCCGGACTTCAGGGTAAGTATCAAATCTCTCAGGATTGTCGGGCAGATCCTGGCGTGTCTCCACGTCTCACACGTTTCCGATCCTCAGACAGGACGAGCCAGGGATTTGCCGTGTCTGGATCCAGAGTCACGTCCACTGGGGAGAGAGTCACAGAGTCAGGACCAGGGCAGGGGCTGGTCACGGGGATCAAAGGGAAATTAACCTGCATCCCCGTTAATCCCTGGGTGGGGGGGGAGGTTGTTGCCCGTTAAGGGGAGTCAGGGCCCCTGTGCCCATGGGAGCGAACTTGAGGGGAAGGAGAGCAGGAGGGGTGGGAAGCTGTCAGCAGGGGCAGGGCAGGGGAGGGCAGCCCAGGGAAAGGGGAGGGGACAGGCTGATACTGGGAGAGGAAGAGGAGGGGCAGATACAAGGGCAGTGGGGGCCAAGGGAAGGAACAGGCATCAGGAGGACAGAGGGGGTGAAGGGAGGGGCAGGTTCCAGAGGCTGTGGGGTGTGAGGGGAGGGTTGGGCTCTAGGGGAAGGAAAGGGACAGACCCAGGGGCAAAGGGAAGGGGGGGGCTCTGAAGGGCAGAGGGGCGTGAGGAAATAGGGGGACTCCAAGGGGCACAGGAAAGGAGGAGGTTGTGGGCTCCAGGGGGCAGAGGGGAGTTGTGGGAAGGGTCAGGTGCGAGGGGTGGGGGAATGAAGAGTGGGGCAAGCACCAGAAGTACACAGTGAATCAGGCGCCCAGGTGCAGAGGGGAGGGAAGGGGTGGTGAATGGAGGGCAGAGCAGCGTGAGGGGAGGGACAGGTACCAGGGAGGGTAATGGGAGGGGGGGAACCAGGTAGCTAAAGGGGGACAAGAAAAGGGGCGGGCAATGGGGCACACATTCCCTTCCTGGCAACCATTTGCTTGTGTAGTTTATTTTCTGCTCAAAAGTAGCCTTTGGATTATTCTGCTGTACTCAGAGCACATTTCCACAAAATCAAGCCCCCTTGGAAGAGGCAGATTGGAGCAGTAGGCCTGATTTTTGTTCTTGAAACATCCCCCTCAGTTTGGATTTAAACCCACACTGCCTAGGTCAGAGCTCCAATTCAATGACTGGGACTTGTCCTCAGAGCCACCCCAGTGCTGTAAAAGAAGAGCTATTTGTCCAGGCAGTTAGCCTCTCTGTCTGCACATCTTCAGTGTAATCCCTTTAACTCGTCATTAGCACAGGAGACAATTGATGAGCTAAACCAGAGGAGCAAAACCTTTTTTACAAAAAATTAATTAGATTTTCAGCACAGGGCTGATGGATGCCCACACGCCCTGTTCAGTGCTTGAGTGTTGGAGACTCTGGTGCAATCAACTGAGCCCTAGTTTGATCTCTAGCTATGAGCAACAATTGGTTGCCAACATGTGTCAACTTTAAGAATAGCTGAATTCATTTATGGGACTAGCTGAGTGCCCAAGACAAGGTAATTTGAGGAGTACGTACAGTCTGGTCACATTAGTCACAAACTGATGCCACCTGGTGAGCACAAGTGGAGTTACAGGGAATCGACTGAGAGCCGGCAGGACGACTGCTTATGAGGAAGGTTTAGATTCTGTCAGGGGTATTTTTAGTAAAAGTCAGGGACAGGTTGCAGGCAATAAACAAAAATTAATGGAAACCCGTGGCCTGTCCCTGACTTTTCCTGAGGGAAGGGGGTATTAACACTGGGAGTGCTACCGGCGGCTGACTGATGGCAGGGGCCACTGCTCTGGCAGCCCTGGGGAATGCTGCTCCGTGCCCTCTGTGCCAGAATCGTGTCCTTACTTGTGACATTTGCGGCTGGCGAGCACTCTGTCATGTTTAGGGCAGGACACACAAGTTTAGTCATGGGAAAAAGAACAACTTTCTGAGTGCCCCACGGTATCTAGAGCTCTCTTTCACTGCAGAATCATTCAGAAAGGACGGACTTCTCCTCTTCCCAGGGGACCAGCGCAAGGCCCCCCCACTTAATGTCACATTTAGAGCCTCAAAATGGGATGTAAGCAGGATCTCAGTTGGGTCTAGGTCTCATGCTGCCTTCCAAATGGACGAACATTTCACCCGGAGCTACTTCAGCCTACTCTGGGTTTATCTAGGTCATCACAGAAAATGTGGGAATCTGCCTGTCAGTTATCTAGCTCCTTATTTAGAACCAACACTAAACACAGCGTAGCTAATTATTATCACACACAGACCGTTTCGCTCAGTTTCAGGGAAGGTTGAGCAGACGTGCCAGACACTTTTTTAAAAAAAGCATTACAATCAATTTTAGATTTTCAGAAATCAAATTTTAAAACCATGGAAATTGAAAGTTAAGATTCAGCTTTAACTAAAGTCACCCAGAAGTTAAACTTTTCCAAACCACTCTTGCAAACCACACTCAGGGTCACCCAAACAGATGTAACTCCATCACAGCAGTGTGGAAAACGTTGCCCACATCTCTTGAGCATTAAACACACACCTCTGGTGTTAAGCAGAATGCTTTGACTGGAGACTGAACTCTGCTGGTGCCATGCTCAGTTTTAGGTACCTATATGGCCTCATAATCATAGTGTCTGGGCTCTTCACAACCTTTCGTGTATTTATGCTCACAACCCCTCTGTGAGGTAGAGTCCTACTATTATCCCCATTGTACAGACAAGGACTGGAGTCACAGAGAGACGTTTTCTACAGGGATTGAGGCACCCAAAGATTCAGATAAGTGCCTAGAAGATTTTAAAAGGCAACTAGGTGCCTAACTCCTATTGAAATCAATGGCATGTGGGCACATCTGAAAATCCCACTAGGTGCTAATCTGCATCTTTAGGCACCTAAATAGCTTTAATAATTTGTCCCTCAGTGACTTACCCAACGTCCCGCAGGACATCTGTGGCACAGCAGGCTACTGCTGTAACCACTGGACCATCCTGCCTCTCTAATCTCATGATCTCAGCCTAGAGTGTGTACATGAAGGCCTGTGACCAACCCCCACCCCTGTGCAGTCTGAATACAAACCTGGAGAGCTACCAACACCTCCACCATTTGGGCTAACGCCCCAACTCCAGGACATGCTTACATTTGTATGCATTTGTATGTAGGCAGAAGTGACCATGAGATGGTCAAGTTCATGATCCTGAAGAAAGGAAGAAAGGAGAACAGCAGGATATGGACCATGGACTTCAGAAAAGCAGACTTTGACTCCCTCAGGGAACTGATGGGCAGGATCTCCTGGGAGGCTAATATGAGGGGGAAAGGAATCCAAGAGAGCTGGCTGTATTTTAAAGAAACCTTATTGAGGGCACAGGAACAAACCATCCCAATGTGCAGAAAGAATAGGAAATATGGTAGGTGTCCAGCTTGGCTTAACAAAGAAGTCTTTGGTGAACTTAAACACAAAAAAGAAGCTTACAAGAAGTGGAAGCTTGGTCAGATGACTAGGGAGGATTATAAAAACACTGCTCAAACGTGCAGGAATGAAATCAGGAAGGCCAAAGCACAATTAGAGTTGCAGCTAGCAAGGGACGTGAAGGGGAACAAGAAGGGTTTCTACAGGTATCTTACCAACAAGAGGAAGATTAGGGAAAGTGTGGGCCCCTTATAGAATGAGGGAGGCAACCTAGTGACAGAGGATGTGGAGAAAGCTGAGGTACTCAATGCCTTTTTTGCCTCTGTCTTCACAGACAAGGTCAGCTCCCAGACTGCTGCACTGGGCGACACAGAATGGGAAGGAGGTGAACATCCAGCAGTGCTGAAGGAACAGGTCCAAGACTATTTAGAAAGATTGGACATACACAAGTCCATGGGGCCGGATGCAATGCACCCGAGGGTGCTGAGGGAGTTGGCTGAGGTGATTTCAGAACCATCGGCTATTATCTTTGAAAGCTCGTGGCAATTGGGGGAGGTCCCTGATGACTGGAATATAGTGCCCATCTTCAAAAAAGGGAGGAAAGAGGATCCAAGGAACTACAGACCGGTCAGCCTCACCTCAATCCCTGGAAAAATCATGGAGCAGGTCCTCAAGGAATCCATTTTAAGGCACTTGGAAGACAGGAAGGTGATCAGGAACAGTCAACACGGATTCACCAAGGGAAAGTCATGCCTGACCAACCTGATTGCTTTCTATGAAGAGGTGACTGGCTCTGTGGATGTAGGAAAGGCGGTGGACGTGATATACCTTGACTTTAGCAAAGCTTTTGATACGGTCTTTCACAGTATTCTTATCAGTAAGTTAAGGAAGTCTGGGTTGGATGAATGGACTATAAAATGGATAGAGAAGTGGCTAGAGCATAGAGCTCAACGAGCAGTGATCAATGGCTCCATGTCTAGCTGGCAGCCGGTCACAAGTGGAGTGCCCCAGGGGTCAATCCTGGGGCCGGTTTTGTTCAACATCTTTATCAATGATCTGGAGGATGGGGTAGATTGCACCCTCAGCAAGTTTGCGGATGACACTAAGCTAAGGGGAGTGGTAGATACCCTGGAAGGTAGGGATAAGATAAAGAAGGACCTAGACAAATTAGAGGATTTTGCCAAAAGAAATCTGATGAGGTTCAACAAGGACAAGTGCAGAGTCCTGCACTTACGACGGAAGAATCCCATGCACAGCTATAGACTGGGGACCGACGAGCTAGGCAGCAACTCTGCAGAAAAGGACCTGGGGGTAACAGTGGATAAGAAGCTGGATATGAGTCAGCAGTGTGCCCTGGTTGCCAAGAAGGCTAATAGCATATTGGGCTGCATTAGTAGGAGCTTTGCCAGCAGATCGCAGGAAGTGATCATTCCCCTCTATTCGGCGTTGGTGAGGCCGCATTTAGAATATTGTGTCCAGTTTCAGGGCCCCCACTACAAAAAGGATGTGGACAAGTAGGAGAGAGTCCAGCGGAGGGCAACAAAAATGCTTAGGGGGCTGGAGCACAGCACTTTTGAGGAGAGGCTGAGGGAACTGGGCTTATTTAGCCTGCAAAAAAGAAGAATGAGGGGGGATTTGATAGCGGCCTTTAACTACCTGAAAGGGGGTTCCAGGGAGGATGGAGCTAGGCTGTTCTCGGTGGTGGCAGACGACAGAACAAGGAGCAACGGTCTCAAGTTGCAGTGGGGGAGGTCTAGGTTGGACATTAGGAAAAAGTTTTTCACTAGGAGGGTGGTGAAGCACTGGAATGGGTTACCTAGGGAGGTGGTGGAATCTCCATCTTCAGAGGTTTTTAAGCTATGGCTTGACAAAACCTTCGCTGGGATTATTTAGCTGAGGTTAGTCCTGCTCTGAGCAGGGGGTTGGACTAGATGACCTCCTAAGGTCCCTTCCAACTCTATGATTCTATGATTCTTAAGACCAGACCTGCATCCTGAAAGGCCACACACACATTGTGGAGGCAGGCAGTGGGGAATGGGGTGGCTGGAATTTCCTTAAATGTTCAAAACTGAGGTGACAATTGTTTTTGTTCAAAATCTTGTGATATTTTTAAGCCAGGCTTGTCATGTATTTGGAGCTGACTCATGAGTTCTGAGCACTGGGGTAGGCACTGCTGAATGTGAGATCGGTGTCATTACCTCCGAGCTCCTGCCGTTCAGTAAAAATGGCTTCCTGTCACTGAACATTCCCATCTTCACTCCTAAAAAGAAGACATTCTCCGTCATCTTTCAGCTCAGTTTTTGAGTGCAGTAATTCTGCAGTGCATCTAACAGGAGTGTAAGGGGAAATGAAAATGGCAAATGCACGCACAGTACCTGCTTGATGTGCTTGCCTCATCCTGAAAGGAGAAATGGGAAACTATCAATAATATTCTATAATTTAATAAAGCCATGTTAAAAAAAACATCCAGTGACCATTCCCTATGGGTGTGCCACACACTTTCAGAAAACCCCTCTTCCCATCAGGGCAATCCTATTTCAGAATGGGAAATTTCCAGCCATCCCTGCTTCCCTATGTATTTATGAATTTCATTCATCTGAGGAAATAAGGTAGCTCACTTATTCTCCCCTCTGTGGCTAAATTTTCCTAAAAACACTACTACGCACCTTTATCAACCACAGAAGGTGATGCTTCTATATGAACCAGCATTAGCCAGATTAAGTCACAGATTCACAATTGATGAGGCCAGAAGGGACCATTCTGATCATCTCGTCTGACCTCCTGTTTTGAGCACAGGCCAAAAATCACTCACCCAGTGATTCCTGCATCATCAACTGGTGTCTGAGCTAGAGCAGATCTCTGAGAGACACCCAGCAATGATTTAAAGACTCCAAGTGACGGGGACCCACCACAACACTTGGTAATTTGTTACAGTGGTAAATCTCCCACATAGTAACATATGTGCACCTTATTTCTAGCCTAATCTATCTTGCTTTCACTTCCAGCCATTAGATCTCACTCTTCCTTTGTCTGCTGGATGAAAGAGTCCTTTCCCAGACTTCCCTTCACTCTGCAGGGCTAATAGGATTAAAAAGTTGAAAAATTGTATCTCAGTAACTAAACCAAGTAGCCCTGATTCTGCTATTGGCATAGGAATGTACCTCAGTGAAGAATTTACTTGAGAAATAAGGGAGGTCCATGGAGCTCAGACAATCCCACATGGCAAAAGGGGACACAGACTATACTGAAGAGGGGATGCTCTCAGAGCAAGCTGGGCTATTGACCACCATGTGTCAGAAGACAAGGCTGGAGAGAGAGAGAAAGCAGGAGGGTCTCTGCTTGCTGAGATGCTGAGCAGACCCCAGAGTCACCTGTCTACACTAGCAGCACTGCAGCCGAGCATCTCGATCAATACAGCTGCACCGCTGCAGCACGCATGGTGAAGACACTCGATGTCAATGGGAGAGAGCTCTCCCGTCGGCATAAAAAAAAACACCCCCACGAGCTGCAGAAGCTCTGTCAGCAAGAGAAGCTCTCCTGCCAACATAGCACTGTGCACACTGGCGCTTATGCTGCCATAAATTATCTCACTCTGCAGGAGATACTCACACCCCTGAGCTACATATGTTTTACCAAGTAGGCTGTAGTGTGGACATGGTGATAGAAGGGGTGAGACCAGACATAAGAGATCACGGGCAGTTTGTTATTATTATTATAAGTATTATTATCTTACTTAGCACATTATAACCTTCCGAACAGTACCTGACATGGCATATCCCACATGGATTATTATGATTCTGCCATACTGATGTCACACAATATACTAAATGCCCCCCCCCCCCCCAAAGCCAGCCCGCATGACACCCTCATGCTCCGGGAAAATTTGAACGTTCATTTGCTGTGCAGCCAGCATGGAGAGAGCTTTGTCACTGTACTCTGTATGGCTACTGTAAGGCCCAAACGCGCTCCAGCATGGAGTCGACCAGAGGTCTTAGATCTCATCGGGCTCAGAGCCAGCAAAAGGAATTTAGACATTTAGGGGAAGATATCCCAGGGGGGAAAGCCGACAATTATACAGTGACAGGAGACGTTGAGGTTCCAAAACTAAATGCCGTGTAAACCACTGAACTGCATATTGGCAACCTCACATGTCCAAATATGGAAACTGTATACATGTCCTCCTAGCCACAAACCATCCCTGGTTTTACCATCCGGTTCCTAGCCCGTCTGTAACCAGCCCAGCTCACAAGTCTAATCTCTGGATTGTGACTTTATTAAAGGTCTCCCGCAGCACTTTTCCCACGATACCGAGCTGTACTGTTTGATCAACAGCATTTTTTCCGCGTCGGTTCGCGTGCGGCGAAATCGCTGTTTGCCAACATGGACTGAGACACACCGAATCCTCCCCAGCCTGTTCATCACCTGCCCGGGCAGAGGGAGTCAGGAGGAAAAAGTGCAGCAGTTCCCCTAGTACGAGTCCCCTGGGCACATGTAGGGAGCCCATTTCTCCCTGCCCGGCCCCTTGGCCCGTCACTGCCCCTGCCCCGCGGGGTAGAAAATGCTGCTCAGTTACGATTCTGCCCTGCCTTGTCCACACACGCCTCGCCACCGACTCAGCGACCGCCGCACCCGGCCTGGGACGGGGTCAGCAAACCAGAGAGTCGCTTCCCTCCAACAGCGAGCAAGGCAGGAGCAGAGGAAGGAAGCTAGCCTGTCCCGGGGTCAGGGACTCCGCCTGGGTCCCTGCGGCAGCTTCGCTTCGCGTCGCCCTGCAGCCCCTGCTCGTCCGCTTCTTCCCGCCTGGCTTTTTAATTCCCTTCTCTCCTCCCACCCCCATTTCCTCCCTTTCTTCCTCCTCTTTTGTCTTTTCCCTCCCCCTCGGTCTCTCCTCTCACCCACCCCCCGGCACTGATCGGTTGGTGCTGCCTCCGTGGGCGATTTCTGTGTGGTTCAATCCCCCGCGCCGCGCCGTCCCAGCTCTCCATGCAACCCCTGGCTCGTAACTGGGCAAATGAGCTGGGAGCAGAGCTGGATTCACAGACACAGCAGGGGGGAGGCAGGACGGAGCCAGCCCGACTCCCCCACCCTGTCTGCAGCTCCCTGCTCACCTGGTCCGCAGCCCCCCGGCCAGCTCGGCGCAGGACAGCTCAGCCACGGAAGGTTAGTTTCACCCGGGTTTGCAGAGCAGCCCCAGGGCTGGAGGAGCAGCCCCAGCAATCCGGAGAAGCAGCAAGAAGACGATGGGTCCTAGTTACAGGAAAACTGTTCTGACTCCTCCCCCTGCTCTGATTGGCCGCTCATTGTTTTAGGGCTGGCCCGCCAGGAGCCAAAGAAATCCCAGGCTCCGGAAGCATCAATGATGGAACGTGGAAGCTAACAGCGGCCCTGGCCAATCCCAGCAGCGCTCGGAGCCCGGCGTCACGCCCACAGGCAGCTCCAGCCAGGCGCGCGACAGACTGTGGGTTTCCCCGGGTCCCGGAGCCCGGGCAGGACCTGCAGAAATAAGGCGGCGCCCAGCGGGGCGAGCGGGGAGAGCAGGGCCCGGCAGCTCGGGGCGGATCGATGAGCAGCTAGCCAGCGTGACCCATGCGCGGCGCTGCCTCGCCCTTTCCTGCGAGGAACAGCGGAGGCGTCCGGCCCGGGTCTCCCGCAGCCCCTCTGAGCCCAGGACAACACACGCCACCCGAGTAACCGTCATTCACCTTCTCCTGGGCCTCCCCCTGCTCACTGTGGGTCCGCACGGGTGGCCCTGGGCTTTGGGTTAGCCACCTACATTTCCTTCACAGCCTCTGGTGAGGAACCCGACACACACACACGCACTCTGCCTGCTCCTCCAGCACACTCTGCATGGGAGTAATATCCTCTGTTTGCCAAAACAGGCTCTTCATCAGGACGATTCACAATTCAACACCACCTCATTGAAGCCTGCAGTCGCACTGCACTACCCCCGAGCTCCCATCTGCTAGGCTCCTCTATGGACCCCATTACAAAGCATCTAGTCACCCTGACCCTTTCATGTGTTTAGCCCAAAAAGGCAGGGCAGTGCTCCCTATGTCACCCCTGTTACAGATGGGAACCAAGGCCCAGGTTCATTTCAGTGGGACTTAGGCAACCTTAATATACCATGGAAGAGCTGGACCTAAGAGACTCACCCAAGGCGGTGGAGGAAATCAAAGCCGGGTTTTGCAGGTCCCAGACTAACATCCTAACGCCTGGGCCATCCTTCCGTGCTTCAAGGCAGGGAGGCCTGGACACACAAAGGGCGTCGTGATGCCGAGTCCCAACACCTAACGGATGTCGAGAAAAATCACGGGAACAACAGCGGGATCCAGCAAGCCTGAGTTCAGCCCCCAGGCTTCCCTACACCATGAATGGGGAGGGAGAGAGATTGGCATTCACAGTAGCCAGTATGCTAGGCAAGGAGACACCTAATGAAGCCAATGGGAGATGAGAAGGGTCTGCCCTAAGCCCCACCCCTCTGAGGGAGCATGACAGCCAGACACCCAGCTCTGCTAGCTATCCACTCAGGGCATGCCTCTCTGGAGTGAGCGTGAGCCGCCGGCGCAGTGTCCTGTCAGATAGAGATAGGCGGGTGTCTGTCTCCGCGCCAAGCAGCTGGGCGGGGAGGATGCCTATGAGTGGCCAACTTGAGGCTATGAAAAAAGCCTGCAGCAGCCTAGGATTGAGTTAGCAAGGTATTTCCAGGGAAGCGTTAGCGCCGTTCGTTAGTACTGACCGTCAGGGCAGGGCAGCACTGGAATAAATTGCCCAGGGAGGCTGTGGAATCTCTGTCATTGGAAATCTTTAAGAGCAGATTGGAAAAACACCTATCAGGGAAGGTCTAGATAATACTTAGTCCTGCCTTGAGTGCAGGGGACCGGACTAGAAGACCTCTCGAGGCTACGATTGTATGGTTATACAAAGCAGGCGTGAGAGCTGCTCTGGAATACTGCATGGGCAGGTCTGGTCTCCCATGATTAAGAAAGATGAATTCACACTGGACCAGGTGCAGGGAAGGGCTGCTAGGCTGATGCGAGGAACGGGAAACCTGCCTTATGAGAGGAGATTAAGAAGCTTGGCCTATTAACCCGAACCCAAGGAAGGCTGCGGGGAGATGATTGCTCTCTATTAGTACATCAGAGAGATCAACAGCAGGGAGGGGAAGGAGTTATTTGAGTCAAGGACCTATGTTGGCTCAAGAACAAATGGACATAAACTGGCCATCAATACATATGGGCTTGAAATTAGATGAAGGTTTCTAACCGGCAGAGGAGTGAAGTTCTGGAGCAGTGGGGCCAAAACACCTAATTTGTTTTAAGACTGAGCTTGACAAGTTTGAGCCGGGGTCAGTGTGATGAGACGGCCTACAATAACGTGTAGCCGATCTGCGATGGAGAGCTGCAAATATGCCCAGCGGCCGGTGATGGGACACGAGATGGGCAGAGCTCGGAGTTAGTGCAGAGAATTCCTTCCCAGGTGTCTGGCCGGTGGCTCTTGCCCACATGCTCAGGGTCTAACTGATCGCCAGCTTTGGAGTCAGGAAGGAATTTTCCTCCATGTCTGGCAGAGACCCTGGGGAGGTTTTCATCTTCCTCTGCAGCACAGGACACAAGTCATTTGCTGGTTTGACCGAGTGTCAATGGTGGATTCCCTGTCACTTGAAGTCTTTATGGATAGAAAGACAGAGGGCTGGGGATGGATGGACAGAAACAGAGGGAGGGGTGAGCATAGGATGGATACATGGGTGGATGTCTAGAAAGCTAGGTGTGTATGGGGATAGATGGACAGACACACAGATGATAACATCCTGCTGGAGCTGCCCCTGCAGGGATGGGGCCCTGGGAACAGAGGCCAAGGGGCTCATTCAGATACATTTTTGGGCTAGGATTTTCACAGCTGCCTAGGGTGTTTGGACACTCTGTTCCCATTAATTGTTAATAAAAGGGTGTCCAAACCCCATAGGTGGCTTTGACATGCCCAGCCTAAATCACTAGCTCTGGGATTGGGGTGGGAGGACAAAGGTGCTATTAAACCATCATTAGCCTCCCCATTCTCTGTGTGCCACACGCAGCTCAGCTGGAACGGAGGGGCTGGGTGTGAGAGAGAGAGCGAGGTATGTAAAGGGAGGGATGGACAGACAGCTGTCTCTAGGGATTGCCAGACAGATACAACAGCCTGTAGTTCTGTGGCTGACATAGATGAAGACTTGGATGTGCAAGACCAGAGCGTTACAGGCACCAGCTGCCTGTCGCACGCTCACTGCAGGAGTTCCTAAAGGACCTGACCCAAGGGTCAAACCAGTTCTGGGTCGGACTGTCCGTCCCCTCCCTGCACGAGGCCTGGGCCTGGCTGGATCTCACCCTGTGAGCGATTCCTTGAGTCAAACACTTTCCCTCCCCCCTGTGGGCGGAAGGGACCGGGGGAGGTTTGGGGGAAGGTTGGGATCCCAGTGGGAGCCCGGGTCAGTGTCAGACGATGCCGGGACCCCAGGAGGGGTGATGGGGAGTCTGGCTGAGATGGGGGCTAGACGGGAGCAGACAGGGCCGTGGGGCAGGGAGAGATTTGTGCATACCCCAGTGCAGAGGTGGTAGCTGGAGCCCTGTGGTTAGGCTGGAGCAAAGGGGCCAGGCCAGAGCCCTGGGGATCCCCCGGCGCGTGGGGCAGGGGTGGAGGGGAGAACAGAGCAGCCAGGGAGGAAGGAAGAGACCTGGAGGGGGCAGAGTCTGCACAGCTGGGAGGGGAGGAGAGTGGAGCAGGAGAGGGGGATGGGCAGGGTCTAGCACAGCAGGGAGGATGAGGATGGAGCAGATCCTGGGATCTGGGCAGGGAGAGGCTGTTAGAGACCCCGACCAGGCCCCTGACAGCGGTGGAGGGGGCAGCCCCCCAGGGCAGAGCTAGAGGAGAGGTCGGGGGCACGGATCCTGATAGAGCAGGGAAGAGCCGCCACCGACTGAGTGTGATTGACCCACCCGCGCTGACAGGGGCCCTCTCCTTTGTCCCGCAGGACAAAAAATCAAAGCCACACCCAACAACTGCCCTGACCCTGGCTCTGTCTCCCCTGCCCCGGGGCTGTGACACTGGCGGTGACTCGCTGCAGCTCAGCCCGGGCCCGCTGGGAACAGCAGGAAGGGAAACGCCCCAGCCAGCGCCAGCCAAACCGGCTTCTCTGAGCTCAGGGAAGGGAAAGTGAAACTAACCCGCAGCGGCTGTGCCCGCCCGGGCAGAGGAGCCATGGCTGCTGCCGGGGAGCTAGCCGGGAGCTTCCAGGACGAAGTGACTTGCTCTGTCTGCCTGGAGTATTTCACACAGCCGGTGATGACTGAGTGCGGGCACAACTTCTGCTGAGCCTGCATCAGTCGGTGCTGGGGGGAGTCGGAGCCAAACTTCCCCTGCCCCCAGTGCCGAGAACCCGCCCAGCAGAGACACCTGCGGCTCAACAGGCAGCTGGACAACCTGGTGCAGTTAGTGAAACGCCTGAGTGAAAGAATTAAGAGTCTGAAAGAAATAAAATAGTTGTAGTAATAGAAAAGGAATTCATGGTTCCAATATTAGGAAATTAGTTTAGGAAAACAATGGGTAAACCCTCTGCTAAAGAAAGGGAGTCTATCTTTCTTTCACCCTCTGATAAAGAAAGGGAGTCTATCTTTCTTTCACCCTCTGATAAAGAAAGGGAGTTTTTCTCTCACCCTCTGCTGAAGGAAGAAGCACTTATCTAGTCATAAATTCTGGCTTCAGGAATTTCACCAGACAGGGGTAAAAGGGAAGGAAAGTTTTCTTATCTGAAAAGTGAAAGAGTGTCAGCTTGAAGAAAACCATTAGACAGAGGGCAGTTCATTAGCATGAACATGGAAGATGTTTGTATAAAAAAACCATGTATGTAATAGGCGGTCGTGAAAGGTGTAAACCTTTTAGTACCCAGCCAATGGGGAACGAAGGGAGGGATCCTTTCGGCCGGGATAGGAAATATATACTGCTGAATAATAAAGGGGGGCGCGCTCCTTTCAGATAGATTTTTTTCTGGAGTTGTGCCCAGCTTTGCAAACCTGTTAAAAAATAAAAAGTAGTTTTTTTTTTTACTCTTTACCTGTATCTGATGTTCTTTATTAAAAACCTTTTTAGTCAAAGGTATTTCTTACAGTTTTGGGGATCTCGTCCGGGGATTCGAACCAGCCTCCAGAGACGGTCACCCGACTATAGTCTTGGAAGACGCGTCCTGTTGAATTCAACAGTCCTAGGCTTATCTCGGGGACGACGCCTCTGCCACGGCTGAAGGAATCCGATGAGAACCGGGTCGGGTAAAGACTAATTGTAAAGGATACAAGGCCGTAGAGGGCCAAAAGAAAAAGGAGCGCGCCAAGACCAGGCAACTCTGTGCACGGATCAAGGTAAGAAAGACAAAAAGGGGTTTGTCGTTTGAGTATTACCTTGTTGGTCAAGTGGGCAGATGGTCTAAGGAGGTGTTGTGTGAGACGTCCATAAGGGGACGAAGTGAGTGTGGAGACCTGAACCGCAGTTCCATACCTCCGCGAGGAGATTGGTCGGTGACGGTCGAAGCGTGTGATAAATACTTACACATACGAAAATAAGACTCCTAAAGAGACCTCTACCATGGGAAGGGAGAGAAATACTGAGTGGCAGGTTTCTCTAAAGAAGTACTGAGTGGCAGTCAGACTTCTCTTATGTGGTATAATAAGTGGATTAAAAGGATCTTGAAAATTGTTTGTAATTAGGTGCTACCTTAAGTGTTTCAAGAAGCAGCTTGAAGTGCTACCTTAAGTATTTCAGGAGAGAGAGAGGAGATTTTTTTCTCTTCTGCTCTGTTTCTTTCTCCTTATCTCTCTCTCTCCGCTTCTCTTTTCTTGTTTTTTTTTTAAAAAAGAAACTTTTGAGAAAAGAAAGGGGGGGGGAGTGGGTAGACATAATGGGGATTATAGGAAGTAAGTGTGGTAAAAAAGAAAATAAAAAGATTAAGCCAGAAAATGATATCCCTGAAGACTGCCCACTGGGGAGAATGTTAAGTAATTGGTTTACAAATCCTAGAACAAGGGATAAAGACATGAAAACAATGGTTAGGTTTTGTACCATTGTGTGGCCAAGTTATGGAAATATCAAATCACCTGGGGAAGTGAACTGGCCCAAATTTGGAACTTTTGAGGACTGGGTTTGTCAGGCTTTAAATATTTTTATAAATAAAAAACAGGAACCTCATGAAGGGGAAAGTGCCTATGCTCTGTGTTGGATTACTATCACAAATGGTACTTCCCTTTTTATGATGAAAGAAGAAAAAGGATAAAGAAGATGTAAAAAAAGAAAAAAAGGAAGAGGTGTCAAAACAGTGGGACCCATTAGAATATTTGCCCCCGCCATATAATCCGCCGCCTTCGGTGGCTGAACCCAGCGCTGAACCCAGCGCTCCTAACATACCGCTCCCAATAACAAGCCCACTCCCTGGGAGCCCAGCAACCACACGCTCCCTTGCCCCAGTATTTAAGCCTTCAGGATTGCAAAGAGAATTGAGGGAACTCGAGCAGAATGTAGAAAATTTCCCGTTTCCAGAAAAACAGGTTAATATGTGTCCATTAAGGGAGGTACCCACAGGACAGGGGGTCATAGGCTATGTAAATGCCCCCCTCTCTAGTGGTGAAGTTAGGGGTTTTAAGAAAGAATTGAAACCTTTAGTGGAAGATCCTGTTCAGGTAGCTCAACAAATAGATCAATTTTTGGGTCCCAATATCTATACCTGGGGTGAATTAATGAGCATATTAAATATCCTCTTTACGGGAGAGGAGTTTCAAATGATTAGAACCGCAGCCATTAATAAATGGGATACCGACCATCCTCAAGGGGGAAATAATCCTGCACCCAGAGGAGATGCAAAATTTCCCAACCGAGACCCTAATTGGAATTATCAGGATGATGGTGATCGGACTAATATGACTGATTTGAGAAGTATCATAATTGAGGGAATAAAAGTGGCCGTTCCAAAAAGCCAGAATTTAAGCCGAGCATTTGAAGTAATACAAGAAAAAGAAGAAACCCCAAGTGCCTTTTTAAATAGAATAAAGGCTGAGATGCAGAAATATGGGGGTGTTGATTTGGCTACCCCCATTGGACAGGGTTTGGTCAAAATACAATTCGTGACCAAATCCTGGCCAGATATTCAGAGAAAGTTACAGAAACTGGAGGATTGGAATGGAAGGGGATTGGAGGAATTACTGAGAGAGGCACAAAAGATGTATGTTAGAAGAGATGAAGAGAAACAGAGGCGAAAAGCTAAACTCATGGTACAGACAGTCCAGAAAATTAACCACGCTCCCATTTTGGAGAGAGGACGGGGCCGGGGTTCTGGAAGAGGCAGAGGGGTAAGAGGAAAAGGTGAAGGGGGGTATGAGAGCCGAGGAAGAGGGAGAGGTCAGGTAGTTAACCGGGACAGGTTCAGGCTTGGACCAAATCAATGTGCCTGGTGTAAGGAGGAAGGACATTGGAAAAGGGATTGCCCAAAACAGAAGGGGGAGGAAGAGATAGGAAACCTGATGCTGTTTGAAGAATAGGGGAGTCAGGGGTTTTTGTTTTCCGGGCCAGCTTTCCAGGAACCCTTGATAACTCTGAAGGTTGGCCCGTATGAAGAAGAGGTGGATTTTTTGGTTGATTCTGGGGCTACGCGGTCTACTTTAAATTATTTACCCCGGGGAGTAAAAATTGGAAAGGGAACTATACAGGCGCAGGGAATTGGAGGGCATGTAATACAATCCCCAATTTGTGAACCTATTTTAGTGCAAATAAAAGAGGAAGGAGGCCCTAAGGTTTGGTGTGACTTTGTGTATATAAAAGGAAATGTAAATTTGTTGGGCAGGGATTTAATTGGATCCCTGGGATTAACCATTAGAGGAGTCCAGGGACAGGTGGAGGTGAAATTAATGCAATTGACCCAAGAAGAAAGTGACCAAGTGGACCCAGATGTATGGGCAGGGAAGGGAAATATGGGTCGGCTGGCCATTTCCCCCTTGAGCATACAATTGAAGCAACCTGGACAAATAGTCTTCAGAAAACAATATCCTATACCACTAGATGGCAGGAAAGGGCTACAACCTATTATTGAGGATTTGTTGTCGGAAGGACTATTAGAACCTTGTATGTCCCCTTACAACACACCTATCCTTCCAGTAAAGAAATCTGACGGGTCATACCGATTGGTACAAGACTTGAGGGTCATCAACCAGATAGTGGCATCTAGATACCCAGTGGTACCTAATCCATATACCATTTTAAGTCGAATTTCTCCCACATCTAAATGGTATACAGTAATCGATCTTAAAGACGCCTTTTGGGCTTGTCCTTTAGCTGAGGACTCCCGAGACCTATTCGCCTTTGAATGGGAAAATCCAGAAACTGGGAGAAAGCAACAATTGAGATGGGTGGTTTTGCCACAAGGATTTACGGAGTCCCCAAACCTATTTGGTCAAGTCTTGGAACAATTATTGGAGCAGTTTAATCCCCCATTTGGGGTTAGGCTGATCCAATATGTAGATGATTTGTTGCTAGCAGGAGAAAAGAGAGAACCAGTAGCTCAGACTACGATAAAACTTTTAAATTTCCTTCAGGAAAAAGGGTTACGGGTCAGCAAAACTAAAATACAAGCGGTGGAACAGAGGGTCAAATATTTGGGACACTACATAGAGGCAGGTCAAAAATTTATAGACCCAGAAAGAATAAGGGGAATAATGGAATTTCCTCTCCCTTCCACTAAAAAGGGTCTGCGGGCCTTTTTGGGGATGACTGGGTACTGTCGTCTGTGGATACCGGAATACTCAACCAAAACAAAAACCTTATATGCAAAGTTAATCCAATCAGAACCGGACGTACTGGCTTGGGCACCTGAAGAAGCAATACAATTCAAAACCCTGAAGGAGGCTCTAGTTAAGGCCCCTGTACTCACCTTGCCAGCCATAGATAAACCATTCCATCTATGGGTCAGATTGCTAAAAGGACATGCGATAGGGGTTGTAACCCAGAAGTGGGCGGGGAAGGAAAAACCGGTGGCTTATTTGTCCAAATATTTGGACCCTGTTGTACAGGGCTGGCCGAGATGCATTCAAGCATGCGCAGCCACCGCACTATTGGTGGAAGAAACCAGAAAACTGACTTTTGGGGGAAGTATAATAGTAACTGTGGCACATCAGGTCAGAACTCTGCTAAGTCAGTCAGCCTCCAAATGGCTTACTGACTCCAGAATGATTAAATACGAAGCTGTGTTGCTAGATCAACCTGATTTGGTGCTTACTTCAGGACCTGGAGTAAATCCAGCTGAGTTCCTGCTTACCCCGGACGCCGGGGAGGATGAGGAACATGAATGTATAGCTGTGGTTGAGCTAGAAACTAAGAGTAGAAAAGATTTATCAGACCAACCAATAGAAGGGAATGTAAATATTTATATCGATGGCTCTTCCAGGGTGGAGGAGGGTATCCGGTACAGTGGATATGCTATAATTCAAGGAACCATGGTTAAAGAAAGTGGTAGACTACCGACAACCTGGTCAGCCCAAGTCTGTGAATTATGGGCTCTGGCAAGGACATTGAAACTTACAAAGGGAATGAACATAAATGTGTGGACTGATTCAAGATACGTTTTTGGATTGGCCCATACATTCGGAAAAATCTGGAAGGAAAGGGGACTCATTACTAGCCGAGGTAAACATTTGGCACATGAAAAAGTAGTGGAACAAGTACTGAAGGATATTAATTTACCCAACAAATTGGCAATCATAC
This sequence comes from Emydura macquarii macquarii, assembly GCF_026122565.2. NCBI lineage: Eukaryota > Metazoa > Chordata > Testudines > Chelidae > Emydura > Emydura macquarii. The sequence continues at coordinate 25,440 of NW_027132913.1, forward strand.
ACATAAAGGGTCACCAGAGTGGAATGGGGGACCATATAAGAGGAAACAATCTGGCTGATAAAGAAGCCAAGAGGGCAGCTAAAGAGGGCCCTAAAGTCACTATTATGACAATGATCCCAGCCATAAAGGAAGTAGAGGGACAACATCTTCCTTTTACCGACTCTGAATGTCAGCAAATGATCAAACTAGGAGCTGAGAAAAATGAACTGGGACAGTGGAAAATGCCGGATGGCAGGATATGGCTAACTAAAGGACTGGCTAGAGAAGTTCTGTCCTATTTACATGAGGGAAGTCACTGGGGGGTAAAAGGAATGGTGCAAGCCTATTTAAATAGCTACTGCACTATTGGAATTTATGCCATTGCTAAGCATATAGTAGTGGGATGTATACCCTGCCAGAAAGTAAATCAGTCTCGAAAAATAATGAACACTGTGGGTGGAAGGGAATTGGCAGTGAGACCGTTTCAATTTGTTCAAGTGGATTTTACAGAATTTCCCCGGTCAGGAAGGATGAAGTATTGCTTGGTATTGGTAGATCATCTAACGGGGTGGATTGAGGCCTACCCTACCGTGTCTGCAACGGCAGGAACGGTGTCTAAAATTTTGTTGGAACAAATAATACCCCGTTTTGGAATGGTCCAAGCAGTGGACAGTGACCGTGGAACACATTTCACTGGCCAAGTACTACAGAGAGTGAGTCAAGCTCTGGGAATAGAATGGAAATTACATACTCCATGGCATCCCCAGAGTTCAGGCAAAGTTGAAAGAGCAAACAGAAAACTTAAAATTGCTCTAAAGAAACTGATTTTGGAAACCCATTTACCATGGACTAAGGTCCTTCCTTTGGCTCTACTGAGACTTAGGACAGCACCCAGGCAGGACATTGGGCTGTCTCCTTTTGAGTTGTTATATGGAATGCCTATGTATAAATTTTTAGAAGGTAAAGGAACTCAGTTAATCAAAGATCAGGCTGCAAAAAGTTTTGTTGTGCAAATACTGTCGCAGTTGTCTTCTCTCCGACAGGAAGCCTTGATACCACAAACACCTCCCTTGGAATTTCCAGTCCATAAACTCGTGCCAGGACAGTGGGTATTGGTGAAGGTGTGGAAGGAAGAGTCCCTGAAACCAGCTTGGGAGGGGCCTTACCTAGTATTATTAACCACCGAAAGCTCCATCCGGACAGCTGAGAGGGGGTGGACTCACCACACCAGAGTTAAAAGTGTTCCAGCACCTGAGGAGCCTGAAGAAAAGTGGACTGCCAAACCAAAGGGAGATCTGAAACTAATTTTGCAAAAGAAAAAGCCTCATGTGTAAATTCTGTGACTGCCTGTGTGGATGCTGTTGTTGTTCTCATTGTTGTGATTGTGGGGCCATACATAGCCCCTGCCACTATGTCTATGGCAATTGTCAGGGTACACGGGAGGTGGACCTGGCCAGTGTTAAAGTGGATCCTCCTTTTGACCCTGCTGAATGGGGTGAGTGGGAGGAATCAGACTCAGAGAAACCAGAATTGTGAATCATGCATTGTCATCACCAGGCAAGGAGCACAAATAAGTCACACGCTTATCTATCACACATTCTATTCATGTACAGGAATAATAACTAGTTGTACAAATAATGGTGCCATATATTCCTATTGTGAGAAAGAAAAGAAATGTTTTAACCCAAAGACCACACCTAGAATGGAATATACGGCAACATTATGGAGGTCACCTGATAACAAACAAATAGTCCAAAATACAACAACCCTAGACACGACAAAAGTGGTTCTTTTAAAGTTTGACATGTGTAAAGCACTTCAAAATTGTGGCTCACTCGAGAAGGAGCGACAATATGGGTCATATCACAAGGTTCTGTGCTTAAGTGAAACCCGTTGTTGGGATGAACAGTCCATTACCTCTGCTACTTGGCAGAACCAGGCTCCCAATGCAAAAGTAACCATACATAGAAAAAGAGGGCTGCCAACCTGTCAAAGTGGTAGCTGTAACTCCATGGAATTACGAATTAAGGTTGACACAGAAACAACATTTCCCCACTCTTATTCTATTGGAATGCGGATTTTAAACCCTGGGTTGCGGACCTCAGGGATAGGGACTATGGGAAATGCATTTCATATACATATGACTGCTCAAACCCTGCCTGAAACAGAAGTCAGATCTGTTTTTCATTCCTACTATAGGGAAATGGAAAAAGAAATCCCAATCCCAACAGTAGTTAAAAATATGTTTGTACATCTTGCTGAAAAAGTGGCACAAACCTTAGGGGTTCAAAATTGTTATGTATGTGGAGGAACCAATATGGGGGAGCAATGGCCTTGGGAAGCTAAAGAAATAAATTATTCTATAGCCAATGTAACTTGGACTACCAGAACGGAGGGAAAATGGGTATTGTCCACTAATTTAGTGGCAAGACTCTGTTGGTCTAGAGAGGGGGAAACTTTTACAGAAAATGTAGGACACTTAAGATGTGAATCTGCCTATCAGTATAATGAAACCATCCGTAGCACTGAATGGTGGTCAAATGGGCTAAGACAGCAGATTAATCTCACTGGGACTAAGTTTGAGAAATGGATCTCTCAGTTAGGTACTCAAACCACTTCTCCTTGGGAGGCCCCGAAAAACATGTATTGGTTATGTGGAACTTTTGCTTATGCAAAGTTACCCCCAAAATGGAAAGGGTCCTGTGCATTAGGATATATAAAACCAAGTTTTTTCTTGTTACCCATAGAAACGGGTAACCGTTTGGGTGTTCCAGTATATGGGGATCTCAATTCACGAGTAAAAAGGGCTCTCATAAGTACTGCAAACATTAAAATCGGAGATTGGAAAGATGATGAGTGGCCCCCAAGTCGGATAATTCAGTATTATGGACCTGCCACCTGGGCCGAGGATGGTATGTATGGATATAGAACCCCAATATATTTGTTAAACAGGCTCATTCGATTACAAGCTGTAATAGAATTATTAACAAATGACACGGCTATTGCTTTAAACTTAATGGCCAAACAAAACACTCAGATGCGAACAGCAATTTATCAAAATCGCCTAGCATTAGACTATTTGTTGGCCCAAGAAGGAGGAGTATGTGGAAAGTTTAATCTGACCAACTGCTGCATTCAAATTGATGATCAAGGAAAAGCAATTGAGGAAATTACAAATAGAATGGTCAAACTTGCTCATGTCCCAGTGCAAAAGTGGACTGGGGCATTTGAAGAAGGAGGTTGGTTTAAATCCATTTTTGGGGACTGGAAAAAAATACTTTTCGTAATACTTTTGGCTTTGGGGGGATTGTTATTTATTCCTTGCTTGATACCTCTCATACAAAGATTGGTGATATCAAGTGTAAAAGGAATGACTTTGGTAACTACTCCCACCATTAAAAAATGTGATACCACTGATTTGCTGGTAATGTCAGTAAAACCCACCACCCCAGTGGTATTTTCAAATGAAATTGATGAAAAACTGGAGCAAATGATCAGTAAATTCAAAAATTGAACAACATATTTTATTTTAGGATAAAAAGAAAAAGGGAGGACTGAAGAAGTTAAAAGACTAAAAGAAATAAAATAGTTGTAGGTATAGTAATATTTTTGCTATATGCATATATTTAGAAAGTTATTTAATCAGCTTCAAGCCTAAGAAATGTGTCTTGAGAAAGAAAAGAAAGGGGAGTTAATAGATAAAGGAGAAGTTTTGAAGGCCGAACAGACATCAAGCGCCTGGATACAGATAAGGGGCAAACCACAAGACAAAGAAACCAAGGTCTACCCGCTTTTGCTAAGGCTATGTGCCAACAACGATAAAGAATCCCGTTAGAAAAAGGTCAAAAAGGCACCTTAAAGACGCATGCGTAATGAGGTATTAGAATATTATCGCACACCCTGCATAGAAAATTGGTTCATTAGCATGAACATGTGAAGATGTTTGTATAAAAAAACCATGTATGTAATAGGCGGTCGCGAAAGGTGTAAACCTTTTAGTACCCAGCCAATGGGGAACGAAGGGAGGGATTCTTTCGGCCGGGATAGGAAATATATACTGCTGAATAATAAAGGAGGGCGCGCTCCTTTCAGATTTTTGTTCTGGAGTTGTGCCCAGCTTTGCAAACCTGTTAAAAAAAGAATAAAAGTAGTTTGTTTTTACTCTTTACCCGCTTATGTCCGATGTTCTTTATTAAACCTTTTTGGTCCTAAGTGGACAAATTGAAAAGGTATTTCTTACAGGGACGTGGTTCCCCAGCCTCTGCTCAGTGGGGATCACAGGTCACAAACCAAGAACCCGAACCAGCCCCCAGAGCCCTTGTCTGTGTTTGCAGGAGCAAATCCTGAGCCGCCTGCAGCGTGTGAAGGAGGAGAGAGAAGAGCTGCAGGGCCTGAAATCCGACTGGGACAAGGAGAGCGAGAGGCTCCTGGTAGGTGCCCTGCCCCGCCCAGCAGGTTTGCCCAGGGGCGCCAGCGACAGCAGCAGGGGGAGTCTCTGCCCTGTTTGGTGTCTGTAATGCAGGAGGGTGAAGGATTTCTAGGGTCGATGCAGTGATGGGGTTTGGGGGGATGATTTTTGGTGACATTTTTTACTCCTGGCCAGAGCCCTGGTGTAGACACAGTTCTACTGGCAGAGAAGTGACATGAAACGCTCTGTGCAGCCTGGACAAGGCTTTGTGCCATTTCCCATGATCTCCCGCTCTCCCCGTGTCCCCGCCCTGCCCTGCCCCTCTCTCTGCCCCCCAGAGGCAGACGGAAGTGGAGAGGCAGCTGGTGGTGTCCGAGGTTGAGCAGCTGCGCCAGTTCCTGGCTGAACAAGAGCGCATCCTGCTGGCCCGGCTGGGGGAGCTGGACACTGAAAGATTGGGAGGAGGTTTGGGAGGAAAACAGCACCTGGCCAGAGCTGTGCGAAGAGATTTCCCGGCTCAGCGCCCTGATCACGGAGCTGGAGGGTGAAGTGTCAGCAGCCGGCGCCTGAACTGCTGCAGGTGAGACCGTGTCAGACGCGCCCAGAGCCCAGTGCAGGGAGGGGACGGCCCCTGAGTCACTCGGGGCTCACAGGGTAACTCAGTGCAGAGAGCGCGGCCCGGGGTGTTTACAGGGCCAGGGGCCCCGAGTCTGCAGAGAAACAGGAGTTTAGGCTGTCAGGGAGGCTTGTGAAAGGCTGTTCCTGCCCCAGGGCTCAGCTCAGGGACCCGACCTTCCCTGCAGAGCAGTTGGTGGGAAAGGGGTGGCTCAGCCCTTTAGTGCCTCCACCCCACTGGGGAGCAGCCTGTGGGGCTGGGGCTGTGGGAGCAGAGTGACCCGTCCGGGGCAGTGGCTGGGCCGGGCCGTGGGCACTGACTGTCTGCTCTGTCTCTCGTTCCCCTCTAGGGTGTCAGAAGCGCCGTGAGCAGGTACGTCTGGGCTCGTCTGCCCCTCACGCTCCGTCATGCTAGGAAGAGGCTCAGAGACTCAGCTACAGACCCAGCCCCGAGATCCCCGACCATGGAACGGTCTTACCCTCTGGATCCAGCCCCCCTCCCTCCCCATAGCCCTAGGGTGGCTGGAGCTGTGGCTCTGTGACCCATCCTGGGGAGGGGATTGCCCCACAGCTCTGGGCTGGAAAACCCTCCCTGGAGCCAGACTGGCTCAGGGGATCATTACTGGCTCTGGGGCCTGTCATCCCGAGGGCCCAGCTAGGACCTGGCCCCAGCTTTGTCATGACCCAAAGCCTGTCCCATGTGAGGGGGGCCCAGGGGCCTGTGGGGAAAGAGCCGAGTGCCCCAGCTCACACCTCAGAGGGGCCGTTTCCACATTCCAGAACGCCCCTCCCCCTGGGGAGTGACCAGGTCCCTTGGAGGCTGAGAGGAAACACTGAGGAGTGGCTGGGCCTGGAAAACAGGCCCCTCTCATAGTCCTGGGAGCGACCCCTCCAGGCTCTCCTTTCTGGCTTAGGGGAGCGGGAACTCCTGGCTGAGGAGGGAGAGGAATAAACACACTCGTGTCTCTGCAGGGGAGAGGAGGCAACGTCTCCACATCTGGTGCCCAAATCCCCTGAGCTGGAAAAGAGAATCCAGGATTTCCCTCAAGAGAACAATTTCCAGGGGGCTGTGACGGGATTCCTGGGTAAGGGACACTCAGAGGGTTTCTCTCTTACAGTGTCCGGGCAGGGACAGGTGTGGGACTCCCACAGGGAAGCTGCAGAGCTGAGACTGCAGGAGGGAGGCCCCCGTTGGTTGGGTTGTTGTCAGTCCCTGAGTGTTCATACCGAGCGGGGCAGATCATTCGCAGTCACTGCTGCTCTGGCCTGGCCAGCTGAGCTCAGGGGCTGACTCTCCTGCAGCTGCTGCTGTTCAGAATTTCTGGGTGTTTCTCTCCGGCTCCAATTTGCTGCTCACTGCTCTAGATCTGCAGTTCAGCCAGCTGAGGTTGAACATGGAGCTGCCACGAGGATCCACAGGGCGAGAATCTCGATCTGTGGGTCCGTGGGCAATTGCTGCATCCACACCTGCAGCCAGCACTGCTGGTGGGGCAGCCATTGATGGGCTGTGAGCTTGTGGGGCCAAGCACCCCTGGATGTCCTGGGTCCTGCCCAGAGGCCCTGGCTGGCAGGGCTCCCCACACTTGGCCCAGGCAAGCTGTTTAAGACCTAGGGGAACTCCTGGATGCTGCCTTGGTACAAATGTCATTCCCTGACCTGCTGCTGGGTTAGACCCTCCCTTGGTCTTGCTTCTTTGCCTTGGTCCAGCCCTGTCCCAGCCTCGCTTCTGCCTTGGACCCAGCCCTGCTCCTGCCTTCCTTGACCCAGATAACCTAGTTCTAACTCTCAGCTCCCATTCCTGGCTCTGGCTCTGGTTTGACCCTCTGTTCGGGCATTCGGCTTCTGGCTCTGGTTCTGGTTCTGGCCCTTGGTTCCATTTCTCAGCACTGACGCCTGCTCTGATCGCTGTGCTTGGCTGCCCGTGTCCTGGCTCCTGACAGCCACGCTGCTGGGCTGTGATTGTCTCTGTTTGGAGGAGGGGAGCAGGGGAACTGGTGGATTTCTGAGCTCCAGGGAAGCTGTTCTGAGCAGAAAGGCAGATTTCCCATAAAGACATCGATGGCTGAGAACAGGAGCTTGGCGTGAAAGTGCCTTCCCTGCTGCAACTATCCCTGCGGCAGCGCCCTCCTGCTGGGAAACGAGAGAGTCTCCCTCCAATGTGCCCTACGTGGGCAGAGGGACAAGCGGGATATTTCTTGGGAACGTTGGTAGCTGGTCAGCGTGAGACACGTTACCACAGACAGACTCAGGCCAGGTTGTCAGCTCCCTGGTGTCAGTGGAGCTTTGCTGATTTACACCAGCTGAGCATCTGGCCCTAGTGTTTTGAGCACCTTAGGGCAGATTTTCAGAGGTATTTAGGTGTGTGGTGGGATTTTCAAACACCCTAGAGCAGGCTAAGCACCTACCTCCCATTGATTTCAATAGGAGTGAAGTGTCTGACCTGCTTCAGCACTTGGACAAATCTCCCTCGGTGTCTGTCTGCATCTTTAGGTGCCTAAATCCCAGTGAAAAGCTGCTTCTTGGGCCTTAGGCCTGGTCAGCACCAGAAAATCAGATCGGCAGAACTGTCTGTCAGAGGCATGAAAAATGCACACCCCTAAGTGGTGTAGTTAAGCCGACCTATGTCCCTGCCTCTCAGGGATGTGGGGTAACTGCACCGATGGGAGAACCCCTCCGTCGGCATAGGGAGCGTTTACACTGAAGTGCAACAGTGGGGCATCTGCAGCAGTGCCACCGTAGCGGTTTAAGTGTGGACAAGCCCTTAGTGCCTCTTCTCTCACTGGTATCGTATCATCTGGAAGCTGTGATGGAATGATTGTTAGCACTGGTGATACAGGGACTGGGACTCATTATTGATTTTTCTTTTTCTCTTTCCTTGCAGAGGGGCTGGCTGCAGAGAGAGGTGAGAATCCTGAGTAGCTGTTTTAGGGCAGTGTTACCCACACACTAGGGCACCACACCTTTTCTCAGTCTGTAGGGCTCCAGGCGTACCCCGGTTAAGGCAGCCCCGCCCTTTCCCAGTCCGTAGGGCTCCAGGGAAAGGCACCTACATTTACCCAATTCACACTCTAGGGCTCAGGGTCACCCTCTCCCAATCCATAGGGCTCTGGGCATAATTCTCTGCGGGTTTGCAGGATCTTTTACCTGTGAAGGAGCCTTACACAGTAATATCCCTATTCTCTATTTATTAATAATTACCAAACATAGTACACATGCTAAGCATACAGGGCTGTGCTCACCAATCCTCATCAGGCAGGCGGACTTTCCCTGTTAGCCAGGCAAGGTCAATCTCATCTGGATTCTGGTTGCTGCATGTCAGGGTTGTGCAGAGGATTCTAGCAGGTCTGATCTTGGGCGGTGTCTTGGAGGTGGATTCTTCTTCTTCCTTCAGGTCTTTCCTTCTTATTTTTCTTGTTCCCCTTTTCTTCTTCTAGCTGGTCTGCCTCTTGGACCCCAGTTTTTATAGTGAAACATGAGTCCTGCTTAACTACACCTTAACCAATCATATTACAAAATAAATCTTTGACCAATCTTAACATATTGCAAAATAATTCTTTAAGCAATCGTACCCGACCACCTTAATTAACCCTTAGTTCTCTTAGTTATGCAACAGCCAGAAACAATCAAAGAACCAAACAGAAATCATTCAATACACAATAGAGAAGTGGGTCCCATACAGACAAAACAATAAGAAGTGTAGAGTTTACAACCACAACTGTTGATAAGTGATTCCTTGCCAGACAGATGCTATCAAACAACGTTTTCTTTATGCATGTTAAGATCTGTTTCTTTATCTGGTGGTGGTCGGTACTATTAGGACAGTAGCACCTTCTTAACAGCCCGATACTCCATTGTCTGGATGCAATGTCAGGAGGGTGAAGATGTGACTGCATGCTGCTTAGCTTATGGCTGCTGTCTCTCCTGCTATGGCTGTTACTGCTTAGCCAAAAAACAAGGCCTCAGGCCTTACAGCAGGACACAGCAGCTGCTGGGAGCCTGTTCCCCTGTATGGAGCAGCCCCTGGGCTGGGCGGGTGTGCAGTGATCTGCACAGGAGAGAAACCCAGCAGGTGCACGTGGGAGAAGAACATGGGTCAGAAAAGACAAAACAGAGTCAGAACCTGTCCAGCCCTGGGCTGTTGTGAGACGGTGCAGAGCTGGGTGCGGTGGGAACAGGCCCATGTACCTGGCTAGAGCGGCTGCTACACCGCTAGGGCTGTTTGCGTCAGGACAGCAGGGTTTGCCCTCCCCTGCACTGGACCCTGCTGCGGGTGCCCCTGTGGTGTGAATTCTCACCTCTCTCTCTGCTGGTTTGTTCCAGGACTCAGAAGAGCCCGAGGATTCGCAGGTAACCCAGGCCAAACCTGTATCAGTGACTCCAGCCCCTCCCCTGGCAGAGATTCACTCCCTGCAGCTGCTCCTGGCACCAGCGCCCCGAAGTGCCCAAAACCTGGGCTCCCTCCCTGTGACCGGCCAGAGTCAGCACATCCCGGCTCCCCTCCCACCGGCCCCGGCACGGCTGGGCTCCAGCCAGTTCTGAGCCCGGCCCATGAGCCTGTTGGGATCCTGAGCTCGTCTTCCCATTGCCTCATCCTAGGGAATCACTGACCCCTGGGGAGCATCCTGTCCCCTCCCCCTGTCATCCTGTCCTGGGCAGGGCCCCCCAACCTGTCACCCCCTCCTTGGCAGAGTCCCAGGCCCTGAGAGACTCGCTGGCTGCCCCAGGCTGGCCAGGCCCAGGGTGTCCAGCAGGGCCGTTGGTGCTGAGGCCGCGCTCGCTGCCAGAGCTCCCAGCCCCTGACCCAGCCCGGCCTGTTGCCCAGCGCTGACCCCTCCCTGCAGGTGGGGACGCTGCTGCTTTGATGCATGAGTCCCCCCGTCTGCCGCTGCCTCTGCTGCTGTGCTCTCTGGCCCAGCACATGTTGGGACCAGTGCGATGCTGCTGGGCAGCTCCTTCCCTTGGCACCTGGATTATCCGTGTCTGGGGCGAGTGGGCAGGGACCTGCTCAGAGACACACGCCGTGTGCTGCACCCAGAGGGCAGAGACCAGCCCGAGCTGGGCAGCAAAGTACCATCATGCTCGGATTAACCCTTTCCTTCCAGCCGCCCCACCAGCCCCCGACCAGTCAGTGCCACTCGACTCCCCCTGCTCTGATCCCAGGGACCCACATCTAGCACTCGGGGAGTAGCTGGGTGACCGTGTGGGGCAGAGTAACTAGGACACTCTGCAGTGGGGAAGGCCCCGCGCTGTCACGCAGCCCCTAGGGGCTGGGCAGGGAGCGTTATTACTGACATAGCGCCCACCAGTGAGCCAGGCGCTGCAGAGACAGAACAAGGGGCTGCTGGCCCCGCACGGCTTCTGGTCTGAGAGCAGACAAGGCCCATCAGGGGGAGCAGCAAACTCTGGGGCGGGGGAGTGAGGGTTGCAGTGTGGGACCAGTAACACCCTGGGCCTGTCTGGCTGGGTCGGGCAGAGGGTTTTGTAGAGAGCCGGCTGGCTCCGTGCTGGGCCCTGGGTCACCCCCAGTTCAGCATCCAGCCAGCAGGGGGCTTCATACCCCCAGGGGCAGGGCAGGGGCAGCCTAAGATCGGGGGCCCAGGCTCAGGGGGAGCTGGGGTCTGTGGGGCAGAGGGAGCTGGCCAGGAGCTGGGCAGGAGGCACAAACACCCTGTGCTCAGCGCTCATTCCAGGTTCTCACTCTGGCTCTGGCTCTGCTGGGGTCAGACACCGTGGTGAGGGGCCCACACAGCCAGACTGGAGAGAGCCAGGCTCTGTCTGTGAGGGGAGGGGCAGCAGCTCTGTTACATGGTGCCAATTTCACAGAATTGTCATGGGAAGGCACCCTGGGGCATCCCCTCAGCTGCCTCAGGATGGCCTGCAAGCTCCCTGCCTCAGTTTCCCCTCTTCAGCACTCCTGAAACTCAACACAGAGTAAAACATCTCAGACAAAAGTCCCCTGCTGGGGTTTACTTGGACTCTGCCCCTGGAATCTGCTCCTCCCATTGCCCTCTGCCATCCTGGCACCTGCCCCTCGCCCCAACCACCCTCTGCACCCTGGAGTCCCCCCATCACTTCACCCCCACACACCTTGTTAGCCACTTCTCCCCTTTCCCCCTCGACTCCTATGTCTCCCATCCCTCCCTTCACTCCCTCTGTGCCCCCCCGATCCCCTCTTCCACTCTTGGGTCCGGTCTGTCTCTCGACTCCCCACTGGCCTCTGCCACTCTCCTCACCCTCTCTGCCTCCCTGGTGCCACCCCCCCCCCTTGTGTCTGCCCCTCTGCTCAGCCTCCCGCAATCCTCTTGCCCCGGCCCTTTCCCTTGCCTCCCCCTACTCTTCAGATGCCTGCCCCTTCCCTTCCCCCTGTGACATGGGCCAGGTATGATCTCGATTGTTGAACAGCTTCATGCCCTCAGTTCTCCAGTCTGGAGTGCCTTTTACACTGCTTCACTGTGAGAACAGCCACTGGGCGTTCACACACAGTCTCTAGCATGTCACTTCCTCCCAGCTACACAGGAGGAGTGCTATAACCAGCCACTCCTGAGTTACACTGCAGGAGACACCAGCAACCTCCCTGTTCCAAACTGTCCACCCAGAAATGTGCGCCTGGTTGCCCAGCACTCTACTGGCCAACGCAAGCTGATAGAAAGTCCGTCATTTGATTAATAGAAAACGCTATGCACAAGCCCTGTTATCTCAAGTGAAGGGTCCCAAACACGTCAGCCAAACACACTGGTTTAGATAAAACAAGGTTATTAACGACAGAAAGAAGAAATTTAAGTGATTACAAATAATGAGGCATAAAAGTCAGAACTGGTCACAAAGGAAATAAAAATTAAACACAAACTAACATTGAACTTCTCAGACTAAAAGAATTGAAAGCAAAAAAGTTTTTCTCACCCTAGGCTTTTGTAGCTCACTGGCTGGATGCCCCCAGACGGGACCTCTCCCCAGGGCAGGATTGTTTCAGGTGTGTCTGTTGCCGGGAGTAGAAAGGAAGGGAGGGAAGCGGAGGTATTTGTGGGGTTAGTTTCTATTCTAGTTTCCTTTACTTTTCTGGCCTCTTTGAGAAATATTTGCAGCTGGGTTAAGCAGGGCTGTGGGACGGGGACCCCAGCTGTGTCTGTGCCAATATGTCAATTTCCTGTTCGTCCCCTTCTGCCTGCCGAAGAACGGCTGCTCCCCAGGTGCTCATGGTGTGATTACGCTGACACCTGGCTGAGGTGTTTGTTTGCCTGTTTCTGAGGCACTGGCTGTGCCGGCTTCTCTGAACTGAGTGATGCCGTTCAGGAGAATCTTACAACTTTACATGTCACGTTACCGCACGGATTGTGCCAGGAGACCCACTTGGTAGGAAACGTGTCATCGTCTTGTGAAAGGGTGAACATGAGAGAAAAGACAGTCACACCTTCACTGCCCTGCCCCCAGCACCCACCCCTCCCCTCGCCCTTTCCTTCTTAGTGCCCCTCTCCCCTGCCCATCTTCCCCCCATCACACACGACTTTCCCCACCCCTCTTTTCCCCATCCCCCTCTGCACCTGGCACCTACCCTCCCCTCTCCTCCATTTGCCTGCCCCTTCCTTTCCACCTTCTGCCCCCCAACAGATGTCCCCACCTCTGTCACCAACCCCTTCTCTTGCTCCCTTCCGCCCTCTGATGTCTGCCCCTCCTCCTGCCCCTTTGGTGCCTGCCCATCTGCTCCCCCCTCTGCCCCATGGTTGCAGGCCCCTTTCCTTGCTGCCCTCTGCCTCTGGCTGTCACCCCTCCCCTCTCCCCTGTCTATCCCCCTGGCACCCACCTCTTCCCTTGCCCTTCCACCCCTGATAACCCCCCTCGGTCACCCCATGCCACATGCCCCTCCCCTCATCCCCTGGTGCCTGCCCCTCCCTCACACACCTCCCCCCTGCCACCTTCCCCATCCCCCACCAGCCCCTGCCCCTCCACCCCCACCCCATCACCTGGTGCCAGCCCCTTCCCTTGCCCCACATTAACCTCCTGCTGTCAGTGTTTCCCCTCATCCCCTTTACCTTCAAGGTCCCAGCCCTTCCCTCATTCACCCTCTTTCCCCCTGGTGCCCACCCCTCCCTTCGTTACCTTCTGCCCCCATAAGGCCGCCCTTTGCCACACCCCTCTCTGCCCCCCCCCGTGCTCACCTGCCCATCATCCCCCCCCTTCTACCCCAGTACCCAACCCTCCCCCGACTGCCCTCCTTGCAGCCACCCCACCATACACCCCCCTCAGCCCTTCTGGCACCAGCCCCTCTACTTCCCCCCCATACCTCTGGCACCCACCCACTCCCATTGAGCTCCCTTTGCCCTGCCAGCCTGCCCCTTCCCTCAACCCCCTCTAGTGTCCCAGAGCCAGCCCCACCTTTCACTGCCCCTCTGCCCCCTGGAGCCCACCCCTCTCCTCATTCCCCTGCCCCTTGGAGCCCCCTATTGACTGACACCCCTGTGCCACCTGGTGCCCCCCTTCCCTTGTGTCCCTGCACCCCCTGGGAACTGCCCCTCCCTGCACCCCCCTCTGTCCTCCTGGTGCCTGCTCCTTCCCTTCCCCCCACTGCCCTTGTGCCTGCCCCTCTCCGCTGTCCCTCCTCTGCCTCTCCCAGCATCAGCCTGTCCCCTCCCCTGTCCCTGGGCTGCCTCACCTGCCCTGCCCCCGCTGACACCTTCCCATCCCACCCCTCCCCCGCTCCTGCTCTCCTTCCCCTCAAGTTCCCTCCCAGGGGCAGACAGGCCCTGACTCCCCTTAACAGGCAACAAACCCTCCCCTCCACCGAGCGATTAACGGGGATGCAGGTTAATTTCCCTTTGATCCCCGTGACCAGCCCCTGCCCTGGCCCTGACTCTGTGACTCTCTCCCCAGTGGACGTGACTCTGGATCCAGACACGGCAAATCCTGAACTCGTCCTGTCTGAGGATCGGAAATGTGTGAGACGTGGAGACACACGCCAGGATCTGCCCGACAATCCTGAGAGATTTGATCCTTGTCCCTGTGTGCTGGGTGCTGAGGGGTTCCCGGGCGGGCGGTGTTACTGGGAGGTGGAGGTGGGAGACAAGCCTGACTGGGCTCTGGGGGTTTGTAGGGAATCTGTGAGCAGGAAGGGGAAGGTCACATACACACCTGAGGATGGATACTGGGCCCTGTGGCTGAGGGATGGGAAATACAAGGCCCTCACCTCCCCTTCGATCCCCCTCCCGGTGAGCGTCAGGCCCAGCCGGGTGGGGATTTTCCTGGACTATGAGGCGGGCGAGGTCTCATTTTACAATGTGACTGACAGGTCCCAGCTCTTCACTTTCACTGGCACCTTCTCCGGGACACTTCGCCCTTATTTCCATCCTGGTCTCAATGCTGGGGGTGAAAACGCGGCTCCCCTGATCATCTGCCCGGTCCCAGCCCAGGCCAGAGGGAATCTCTGTCCCTGACAGTGACACCCGCGGCCGAGACTGTCCCCTCCCAGCGCTGAGCAGCCCCCAGGCCTGTTCCCGGGTGAGGTTCTAAAGGGCACCTACCACCTGCCCCCCCCCCACCCGCCCCTCAGTTCTCAGTTATTTAGCTGAGGTTAGTCCTGTTTGAGCAGGGGGTTGGACTAGATACCTCCTGAGGTCCCTTATAACTCTATGATTCCCAGCACCAGGCCTTTGAGCTGGGGGAGGGGAGGGGGCAGAGAAGGGGGTGGGGAGAGCCGGCTGCTGGGCTGTGGGGCAGGGCAAGGGGTATGTGGTTTTGGTTGGTGCAGCGTCAGGGGCGGAGGCTGAAGGTGGGGGTGGGGAGGGGGCTGCAGCAGCAGGAAGGGAAGAGCCCAGCTGACCTGAGGAAGACTCTGGGGGGATGGGAAAGGCCCAAGGAGGAAAAGCACCTGGCAGCAATGACAGGGGTCGGGGGGAGCCCAGTGAGTGTGACGGGGCCAGTGAGCTAGGGGAAGGTCCCGGCATTTCCTGCCCTGGGGGAGTCTCTGCCCATGGCGGGGGGTGAAACGGTCCCAGGGGGCAGCGCGGGGGCAGGGGTGAGAGTGCCAAGGCCCTGCTGTACGGGCGCTCTGCGCTGCAGCCTCAGCCTGTGGGGGGAGCTGGTCCCAGCGTGATGGGGGGAGGGTGGGGATATCTGGGGAAGGGGATTCGAGAGCTGGGCCAAGGGAAGGGGAGAGCTCAGACCCAGGGCTAGGTGAGCGGGGGGCCAGGCTGGGGAATGGGACCCACTCATGGGAAGGAGCCCAGGCAGCTTTTCCCCCTGCTGCCCATGTGTTTGCCCCACCCCGATGCAGTGCTACAAACGGCTCTTTGCACAGGGTGATACTGGTAGGAAATACTGAGAACTCGTGTCTTCTGCTGCCCCGTCCCATGTTGCTGCCCCTCACCTTTCCCCGTCCTCTGGCCCAGGGGTAGCAGATGATGACGGATGGGGATCAGTCACTCCTGTCAGAATATTCTACCCTGTGAAATCTCAATGTAAAATAGGGAGAGAAAGAAAAAAGCGAGATTGTTCAAATTTAGAAAATGTTATCTATTGTCAGAAGGAGTAAAAACAAGAATATTTTAATTTACATTTCAACAATATTTAAAAAACAAGCATCTAAACATATGTTGAGAAATGGAACTATATACATTTATTTATTGATTCTTCCCACAAATCTACATTAAAACTAACATTCTATAAATAGCATCATTTTTGTTTCAACAGTGTCATTTCAGGAAACTGAAAATATTTATCCTAACAAAATGATTATTAACCTGTCAGAGGGGGTTGTTCAGTTACACTGTACATGTGTTGTAAACACCACAACTACACAGATATGCAGCTGTTCTCTCTCTTGATTGTTTTATCCTTGCTCTTCAGGAGGCTGAGGGAAATGTCCATCTGTCTATCCATGGCTCAGTGTCTGGGGGCTCTGCTGGGAAGGGGGAGATCCCTGTCCAAATTCTCTCTCTCCACTGGCAGTGGGGAATTGAACCTGGATCTCCCCCATCCCGGGCGAGGGCTCTGACCGCGAGGCTGGAAGCTGTAGGGCAGCCCTAGAGCCACCTCCTCCTCCGGCCGTTTTGTGCGGGGCGAGGCAGGTGCCCAGCTCATTTTCCCAGGAAACGACTTTGGAGCCTGAGGCATGAGTCCAGGCGAGGGCAATGGCGAATGGAGGGTCTCCAGTGCCCGGGGGCCAAGCCTACATTTGTGGCCTCTCCCAGCATCACGCCCCCCCCCATGCAGGGCAGGAGGGGTCCAGGCATCGCCCCCCAAGCTGCCCCAGGGAGGGGGAGTTGTACCTACGGGGGGATAGACTGGGGGGCACAAATGCAAGCTTGGCTCTGCCGCCCCTCCGTTCCCTCACACACACTTACCCGACACGCGGTGCCCACCTCTCCCGCTGCAGCCCCGCAGCCCGGCGCTGGCTGGGACAGGGCAGCCTCACCCCCAGCCTGGGAAGAGGGGCTGGGCCAGCCCTTCACCACGCACGCCCCAGACAGGCAGTTCCTTGCTGGTGTGAAGAGAAGTCCAGAGGCTGTTCCTGGCTGGCCTGCCAGGCGAAAGGCCCAGCAGTAGAACGGACAGCTCAGTGCTAGGAGGACTGAGGGAGTGCGGAAGAGCTCCTGGCTGGCTGTGTGGACTCATGGTAAGACAAGGGCTATGGGAAGGCAGCCCAGGGAAATGCAGTCAGAGGGATGTGGCACGTGGCTGCTACTGAGAGGGTCCCTGGGCTGGGACCTGGAGTAATGGGGTGGGCCAGGGTTCCCTCCACCAGCCCCTGGGGAAGAGGCTAAGCCCCGAGGAAGGGCATTGAAACAGGCCCAGGGAAGGGACTGATGTCTGGACTCTGATACGCACCCGGAATGGGGCTGAACTGAGAGTGATCCCGCTGCAGAGCTGGGCTCAGAGGACTAAAGGGCCAGCAAGAGCTGCTAGAGAGGAAGCCGTGGGGTGCTGCTCCGTCCCAGAGCAGGAACCTTTGCAAGGTAGCCAGATCCTGGCTGAGGGCGCCATGATGGGCCCTGCTGGACTGTTAAAGGACTGAGTCCAGGGAGGCTGCAGGACAATACCGAGAGCTTTGAGATAGGCCTGACTGGACTGCAAACCCCAGAAGGGGGTTGGCTCGTTTCACACATGGACTGTGTGTGACATGGCTGGACGGGCATCATGAGCAGAGGAAACAGAGAGTGCAGACGCAGACACGCCCGGCCAGAAGGGGGCGCTGGCGAGAGGTGGGTGC
Organism: Emydura macquarii macquarii; assembly: GCF_026122565.2. Taxonomy (NCBI): domain Eukaryota; kingdom Metazoa; phylum Chordata; order Testudines; family Chelidae; genus Emydura; species Emydura macquarii. Next base: position 42,641 of record NW_027132913.1, read on the forward strand.
CACACCAGTACATGTTGGCTGGCTGGCCCGCTTTGTGCAGCAGCGCACACGGTGCACCCGGCTACCTGCCCCAAGTGTCTTTATTGCTCTTTGTGCTCCAGGTACAGCGCAGCACAGCGGCAGTTCTGTGGAGCCCCGTCCTGCTGCCTGGCTCAGCCTATTACGCTGCTGCTCTGCTCAGCGCCACCCAGCAGTGAGCTAGTCACTGCACCAGGCTCCCGACTGGCACAAGTTTTCCCCTCGCCCCTTCCAAACCTAACTGCCTCAGTCCCTCCTCCCCTAACTACACCCATGTGCCCTGGCTGTGCTCAGTGACCAGGGGCTGGCTCCAAAGGGCTCAGTGTGTAGCTGCTAACAGCCCCCGACACACTGCCGTGAGTGTGTCATTGGCCATATCGTAGAAATCACACCAAATGTCCATTGCTCCCTCATTATTCAATTCAGACCCCAGCTCTGCCAGTAGCCGCTCTGCACATCCATGTCAATATATCATTTTACAGGCCTTCTCCCGGGCTGTGGTGGTTCTAAATGGGAATCTGTCCACCTATTTCAAAAATCATCCGTAGCTGTCAGTACAGACTGCTCTCCCTCCTTCATTCCTGGATATGGCCCCAGTAAATCCACTCCCAGCTGGTCCCTGCTGCCCCCAGGCAGCACCCAGAGAGGCCACAAATCTCAGCTTAATTCACCTCCCCACCCTGGCCCTGCCACTGATATGTGGGGAGCCCAGAGTGACACTGCATTAATAGGGTCAGGGAGGGGATGGAGATGGAAGGACCCCTGGCACTTGGTGGGGGGAGGGCAGCAGCGGAGGAGGGGCAAGTGATTGACAGTTGGTGGTTGGGGGAGCTGGGTTTTGTTAATTAGTCAGTAATTTGTGGAGAATGGGCCGCAGTCAGCTGATGGACTTGTGTCAGTATTTAATGAGTAGCTGAGAGTTTAACCCACTCAGTTGGGGTCTGTCCGACTGCCCTGTTAGCAGCCAGGTGGCACCGCTCCCCCGAGATCAGTTCTATTCTATTCAGTCCTCACAGCACCCACATCCCCGCAGGGTCCCAGCCCCGTCTAGCCGGGCGCCAGCGACACGACCAGCATTTGTCACCAGGGATTCTCTTCTGCTCCTTCCTCCCCCAGTGGCAGGGATATAAAATCTGTTTCTCCGTTGGGTTACGTGGTGCCTGCCGTGCTCTGTGCGCGGGTGAGTGAAGGCAGGTCTAAGATGTCACCTGGCGCTGGGAACCCAACATGGGGACTTTGGGGCCATTCTCAGCTCCTGCGGGGGTTTGTCTCACACCCTGGGAGCGGCTCCCCATCAGCCTCCCAGACCCCGATCAGCAGCGCTGTGAGTGCAGAGACCCCGCTACCGCCACGGCTCTGACTCCATCCTGGGCTTCCCCTCCACAGCAATTTCCCAGCACATGTCCCTGCTTTGCACTGACCTTTCTGCTACTGGCCTCCCACTGGGGCCAAGGGACATGGCAGGGGAGGGGCTGCACAGCTAGACCTGCCCCTGCCTGGTCCCGATTCCCAATTCGGCTCATTGTCAGGCCGCCAGAAATTAAAGCCAGGGAAGCAAGAATAAAATAAGGTGGCTCTCCGAGCTAGCGTTATGGGGCCTATGAATGATGGGTTAATGTCACACTCAGCATCAACATCTCAGCACACAGGGGAGCCCTGTTGGTGCCCTGGCTTTGTTAAGGCCGGGGAGATGCACAGAGAGAGACACAGAAGAGAAGTGAATGGCTTTGATGATCTCATCACTCCCACAGGGTGTGTGTGGCTGGTAAATCATTTGCAACCTCTGCTGAATCAGCTGCAGCATGAGGAGTGTATGATGAAGCCTTTTTAACACGGCAAAGCAAACCTGCTTCCAGCCTCCCCACCTGACCTCAGAGCGACTCTCGCCCAGCTCAGACTCACCAGTTCCCTCCCTACAGCCAGCATGGAGAGTGGGCGCTACTGGGCACAGAGCAGAGCAAGGAGGGGTGAGTTGTGTGGTGGTTGTACAGGAAAGTGCACATGCGAAGGACGTGGAGTTGGAGGGGAACCATGTGGTTGGGTGAACATGCGATGAGAACAGGAGAAAAGCTGCCTGGGCTCCTTCCCGTGAGTGGGTCCCATTCACCCAGCCTGGCCCCTCGCTCACACAGCCCTGGGGCTGGGCTCTCACCACCTTCCCCTGGTCCAGCTACTGAATCCCCTCCCCCAGCTCTCCCCACTCTCCACCTCCCCACATTGTGCTGGGACCAGCTCCCCCCGCAGGCTGAGGCTGCAGTGCAGACCGGCCGGTACAGCAGGGCCCCGGTGCTCTCACCCCTGCCCCCGCGCTGCTCCCAGGAGACAGCTATCACCGTTAATGGCCCTGAGGGGACCTGGGAAACCCCCAAACCCTGTCCCTGTATTACCCCCTCCCGCTACTGCACAGACATAGCCCTGCCAGCGGGTAACGCTGAGTGGGCCCCTCTCAGGGGCAGATAAAGGTCTCTCTTGCGCTGGTCACTGTCTGTGGAGTGACCTTTATCTCCTTACGGTGAAATTTCCTTTATCAAGCTCTGGGCAGCATCCCAGTCATGGCCCCTCACACACATCAGCTTAGCCATGTCCACAGACAGATCTCTACTGCAGGGCCTGGCCTCAAGAGCTTCCTGGACCAACACTTCTTCCCGGCTGGCGATGCTATCTCAGGTCTCAGCACGGCTCCCAGAGGCTGCTCAAGGGCTGTCGTAGGGCTTCTGGAGTGATATTGCTACAATAGTGATAGACTCCAACCCAGGAGCAACTGGGAAAACCTTGGCTGTGCCAACTTTTAAATAGTGATGGGTCATCCTGGGAACTAGTCACCAAGAGGGCACGCAGGTAAACAGCTCAGTAATGCGTGCAAAGCAGTGTGGGATAGCCATTGGAGGACTGCCACAGGGGTATGCAGTAGGATTGTGCACACAAACCATCGACGGATATAACTCAATACGTGGCACTTTGCAAGAGGACTCCAGAGCTCACAATAAATGCAGAATCAGTGTGCTGTGAAGGATTTTGGCATGTGCACACCTACATTTTAAAATCAGATTAATTTAATCCAGTTTAACCCTCCTGTGTAGACAAGTAGAGTGGCCACTGACACATCCCCAGAGTACTGGACTTTTCAGTACTTCTGGAACGGGCTGGGTCGGCCCCCTGGTCGCTGTGGTTAGAGGTGGAGGGTCTGAGGTAGCCTGGTGAAGTGACAAAATCACCAGCTGGGTCGCGCTTAGAAGAAAGCAACAGCGTAAAAGGCTGGGCCAGGGAGCAGGAGGGAAGCTCCACATAACTGCTGTTACGTAATGACCCATCTGGAGCATAAAAAGTATGAAATACACTTGGTGCAGGTATCCTCGTGCAGGACTGTAAAATTACTTTATATATTAATCTGCTTACCAACATATTGACCGATGCAATAACACAATAAGATTGGATAAGAAACCCCCGTAATTACCTGTAATTTCAGTGGGAAATAGGGAGAGGAACACAGGTATTTCTGAAGAAAATGTAATGGAAAAATTATCTATTTTCAGCTTAACTTTTCCCTGTGTGAAAAACTAGGAATAACACAGAGCGTCACCAGCCCATGCCACCTAGAAACCAGCAGATTGGATGAAAAGCCAAATGAATCCATCCCATGATAATTTTAGGGTGTTTATTTTCAAATAATCAAGGTAAGGAGAGAACTCTCCCATGAATTGAAATTTTGAATAAATCTAAAAAATTGAATTACATTGCAAATGTTCCTACTGCATCAAGGTTAAAACAAAAATGGACTCGTAGCAATGCCATGTGATGTGCCTCCCCTCATATCTCTACTCAAAGATCCCTTCAAGAAATTAAGTTCAATCACTAATGTCAAGAAATTAGACCAATCAATCACTATTTTTACAGAACATTCCAGAAGATGGTGGACAGAACCCAGAGCAATTGGGATGAATTTATTTTCTTTGTGCTCTAAATCTCACATGACACCCAAAATATCCCCCTTTGGACTAATGCCTGAGAAAAAAGGCTTCCCAATGAACTTTCACGGAATTGCATGGTAAGTCTCTTTAAGTCAGTGTCTTTACTACAGTTCAGTTAACTGGTGATTATTCAGTTCAGGCATACAAGTCCCTCTCTATTTCTTTACCAAACGGCATTTCTTGTGTCCTCATCACCAAGAACACAAAGAGCCCGTGGAACCAACAGTGGCCACTGACAACACATTGGCTGCAAATAATATTTCTATAGAAAAACAAATGAAAAAGGTTGTGGTAGGAGAGAGATCTGTGTATGGGAAAATAGCATTTGGGGTTTGGGACCACGTTGTGTTAATCGATGTGAAAAGCAGAACAAGAAAAGGAAGGTCAGATATAGCTGATTATATGTAGCTAGAAAGTTAAAAATGACATGAATTAATTCTAGCTGATGTTCTAGGAATATTATCATATTATCTTCTGTGAGTAAATTGAAATATTTTGCTTATTTATGTCATTATTTTTTCACCGTATTGCTTTTCAAATGTGCAGTGCAAATCCTGCAGGAGGAAGGTGCATGTGCCCTGCCTTCCAGAGGGAGCCAGTCGAGACAATACTGAGAGAGAGCAGCTGCACACGTCTCTAGTTTTGATGTTTATGATGCCTGTACATTGCAACTGAATAATCCAGTCTGCCCATGTAGTCATTATTTTGATAAGACAAATATTTTGGATTTCTTGAAATGACAGAGTTGAAATAAAAATGGTGCTAATAGAGAAGGTAACTTTAATGTAGATTTCAGGGAAGAATAAAAAATAAAAGTCAATAATTCCATTTCCAGAAATACGTTCAGATGCTTGTTTTTGAAATACTGTTGAAATGTAAATTATTCTTGTATTCAAACCTTGTTACAATAAAAACATTTCCTAAATTAGCACAATCTCTCTTTTTCCTTTCTCTCCATATTTTACATTGAGATTTCACAGGGTAGAATATTCTGAGAGGAGTGACTGATCCCGTCTGTCACCATCTGCTACCCCTGGGCCAGGGGACGGGGAAAGGTGACAGGGGCAGCAACATGTGATGGGGCAGCAGAAGACACGAGCTGTCTGTGTTTCCTAATGGGATCACCCTGTGCCAGGAGCCGTTTCTCGCACTGCACCGGGGTGGGGCAAAAACATGGGGAGGGGGGAAAAGCTGCCTGGGCTCCTTCCTGTGAGTGGGTCCCATTCACCCAGCCTGACCCCGCGCTCACACAGCCCTGGGGCTGGGCTCTCACCCCCCTTCCCCTGGCCCAGCTACCCAATCCCCTTCCCCAGCTCTCCCCACTCCCCACCCTCCCCCCATCGCGCTGGGACCAGCTCACCCCACAGGCTGAGGCTGCAGCGCAGACCAGTACAGCAGGGCCCCGGTGCTCTCACCCCTGCCCCCGCGCTGCCCCTGTGGCTGTTTCACCCCCGCTATGGGCAGAGACTGCCCTAGGGCAGGAAATGCCGGGACCTTCCCCTCGCTCACTGGCCCCGTTGCACTCACTGGGCTCCCCCCACCCCTGTCATTGCTGCCAGGGGCTCTTCCTCCTTGGGGGCCTCTCCCCTCCCCCTCGTTACATCCCCCAGAGTCTTCCTCATGTCAGCTGGGCTCTTCCCCTCCTGCTGATGCAGCCCCCTCCCCACCCCCACCGTCAGCATCCACCCCTGACACTGCCCCCACCCAACCCACACACACCCTGCCCTGCCCCTCAGCCCAGCAGCCAGCTCCCCCAGCCCCTTCTCTGACCCTCTCCCCTCCCCCCTGTGACAGGCCTGGTGCTGGGAACTCAGGGGCGGGTCGGGGGGCAGGTGATGCCCTTTACACTCTCCCCTGGGCACAGGCCTGGGGGCTGCTCAGCACTGGGAGGGGACAGTCTCTGCCGCGGGTGTCGCTGTCAGGGACAGAGATTCCCTCCGGCCTGGGCTGGGACCGGGCAGATGATCAGGGGAGCCGCGTTTTTACCCCCAGCACTGGGACCAGGATAGAAATAAGGGTGAAGCGTCCCGGAGAAGGTGTCGGTGAAAGTGAAGAGCTGGGACCTGTCAGTGACATTGTAAAATGAGACCTCGCCTGCCTCATAGTCCAGGAAAATCCCCACCCGGCTGGGCCTGACGCTCACCGGGAGGGGGGTCGAGGGGGAGGTGAGGGCCTCGTATTCCCCATCCCTCAGCCACACGACCCAGTATCCATCCTCAGGTGAGAGTATGACCTGCCTCTTCCTGCTCACAGATTCCCTACAAACCCCCAGAGCCCATCTAGTCTTGTCTCCCACCTCCACCTCCCAGTAACGCCTCCCGCCCGGGAACCCCTCAGCGCCCAGCACATAGGGATAAGTATCAAATCTCTCAGGATTGTCGGGCAGATCCTGGCGTGTGTTTCCACGTCTCACACGTTTCCGATCCTCAGACAGGACGAGTTCGGGATTTGCCGTGTCTGGATCCAGAGTCACGTCCACTGGGGAGAGAGTCACAGAGTCAGGGCCGGGGCAGGGGCTGGTCACGGGGATCAAAGGGAAATTAACCTGCGTCCCCGTTAATGGCTGGGGGGGGGGGGGGGTTTTTGCCGGTTAAGGGGAATCAGGGCCCGTCTGCCGCTGGCAGCGAACTTGAGGGGAAGCAGAGCAGGAGCGGGGGAGAGGAGGGGTGGGAAGGTGTCAGCGGGGGCAGGGCAGGGGAGGCAGCCCAGGGACAGGGGAGGGGACAGGCTGATGCTGGAAGAGGAAGAGGAGGGGCAGAGGGGAGGGGCAGGTGCAAGGTCAGTGGGGGAAGGGAAGGAGCAGGCACCAGGAGGAAAGAGGGGGGTGAGGCAATGGGGGGCTCGAACTTGCAGGGGAATGAGGAGGGGGGGGCTGTGAGGCACGAGCCAGGGGCAGCGGGGGTGTCTAGGGCAGGGGTGATCACCGCAGGGCAGAGCGAGGGCTGGGGCAGGTGCCGGGGGAAGAGTGGGGTGATGGGAGGGGCGGGGGACAGGGGGGCTAAAGGGGAAGAGGAGCCCCAGGGAGGCAGAGGGGGAGTGAAAGGAGGGGCTGGCCCCAGAAGACGCAGGGGAAGGCGCAGCCCCCAGTGGCAGAGGGGTCACGAGGGGGTGGAGGGCACCAGGTGGGCCAAGGATGGGGCAGGGGAAGGTGCAGGTGACAAGGGGACAAAGGGGGTGAGGGGTGGGGCAGGCACCACAGGGGTATGGGGGGGAGTGAGGGGTGTGGTGGGCACTAACAGGGAGATGGGGGAGGGAAGGGGCAGACCCCAGGGGGCAACAGGGGAGCAAGAGAAGGGGCAGATGTCAAGAGGCAGAGGGGGAGGGTGGTGGGCACCAGGGGGCAGAGAGTTGTAAGGGAATAGGGGGTTCCAAGGGGTGGAGGAAAGAGGGGAGGGGTGGGCTCAAGGGGGCAGAGGGGCAGTGAAAGGTGGGGCTGGCTCCAGGACACTAGAGGGGGTGAGGGAAGGGGCAGGCAGGCGGGGCAGAGGGATCTCAATGGGAGCGGCGCACACCAGGTGGGCAAAGGGGGCGCATGGGAAAGGGTGCAGGTGACAAGGGGAGAGAGGGGAGGGGCAGGTACCGGGGGCAGAGGGGAGAGAGGGGAAAGGCAGACCCCAGGGGCACCAGGGGAGCAAGGAAAGGGGCAGTTGTTAATGGGGAGAAGGTGAGGATAGCAGGGGTGGGTGCCAGGGGTATGGGGGGGGCGAGTGGAGGGGCTGGCACCAGGAGGGCTGAGGGGGGTGAATGTTGGGGTGGCTGCAAGGAGGGCAGAGGGGGGAGGGTCGGGTACTGGGATAGAATGGGGGGAATGATGGAGCAGGGGAACACAGGGGGGCAGAGAGGGATGTGGAGAAGGACAGCCTTATGGGGGCAGAGGGTAACGAAGGAGGGGGTGGGCACCTGGGGGGGGGGGAAGAGGGTGGATGAGGGGAGGGATGGGACCCAGAGGGACCCAGAAGGTAAAGGGGGCGAGGGAGGCTCGGACAGCAGGGGGCCCAGTGGGGTGTGGGGCAAGGGAAGGGGCGGGCACCAGGGGGCAGATGGGGGTGAGGGTAGAGAGAGGCACCAGGGGGTCAGAGGAGTGAAGGGAGGGGCTGGCACCAGGGGATGGGGGTGGGCAGTGGAGGGGCAGGGGCTGGTGGGGGATGGGGAAGATGGCAGGGGGAGGCGTATGAGGAGGGGGCAGGCACCAGGGGGTGAGGGGAGGGGCTTGTGCCATTGGGTGATCGAGGGGGGTCATCAGGGTGTGGAAGGAAGGATAAGGTGGGTGCCAGGGGAGTAGAAGGGGTGACAGCCGGAGGCAGAGGGGGCAAGGAAAGGGGCCTGCAACCATGGGGCAGAGGGGGGAGCAGATGGGCAGGCAGCAAGGGGGCAGGAGGAGGGGCCGGCACCAGGGCCAATAAGGGGCAAGGGGAGGGGCTGGCATCAGGGTGCAGAAGGGAGCAAGAGAAGGGGTTGGTGCGGGGGGGGGGGATCTGTTGTGGTGCAGAAGGAGTGAAAGGAAGGGGCAGGTAAAAGGATGGAAGGGGGAGGGGAGGAGCGGGTGCTCTGGGCAGAGCAAGGGTGAAAGGAGGGTCAGACACAAGGAGGGCAGAGGGGGAGGGGCTGGCACTGGTGTGGGGGGGGCAGAGGAAGTGAGGGAAGTTGTGGGCACCAGGGGGCAGAGAGGGGTGAGGAGAGTGGCAGGGGGGCAGACGTAGCAGATGGGCAGCGGGGGGTGAGGAGGACAGCAGAGGAGGGTGAGGGGTGGGGTGGGCAGTGGCAGGTACCAGGTGGGCAGATGGGGGCAAGGGGACAGGTGGGAGACATGGCAGCAGAGGGTGTTTGGGGGTGAGGGGCAGGTGCCAGGAGGGCAGGGGGAAGGGAGGGTGGGTTCCAGGGGGAGAGGTGGGTGGAGGGGAAGGGCACGTGCCAGGGAGGCAAATGGGGATGAGGGACAGGGTAACAGAAAGGGGCTGGGGGGTGTGGGGCAAGGGGGAGGATAGAGGAGAGGACAGGAGGGCTCAGGGGTGAGGGATGGGTAAGGGAGGGGCAGGAGCCAGAGGGCAGAGGGGGAGCAGGAGATGGATGGGCACCAGGGGGGCAGAGAGGGGTGAGAGGGGGCAGGGCCCAGGGAATCTCTGTTGCTTTGGGGCCGTGTGTGGCTGGTTTGTTGCTAAAAGCAGGTCGGTGCCGTCCTCACACTCACTGGCCGGGCAGCCCTGCCCCAGGGGGCACAGCTGGGACTCTTCATGCAGGCCAGCCCCACGGGCCCCACCTTCCAGTCAGGCAAACCCCACAGCCAGCCCCTCCCTTCGCCCGGCCCAGCCCCTCCCCCAGGGTAGGGCAGTGGGGGGCTGGGCAGTGGGGAGTGTAACTGGTGCTGGAGGGACCAGGGGCTGTTGCTGATGAGGCCGGGGCAGTGGGGAGGGGATGGGGCATTTTCCCACTTACTGCTCCCTCCATCTGGGAGAAGCTGCACCGGGCACCAGTCCCAGCTCACACCCACGCGTCTACACTGGGTGTTTGTACCGGGCACCGACACAGCTGAGACACGGCTGTGCCAGGGGCCGTCACCCCTCCCGTCACTATGGTTACGGATCAATAATTACAGGGTCACTGGAGCAGGGGGGCTGGGCTCTGGGGCTCCCGGGTGGGGCCCAACCCACTGGGCTGCAGAGTCATTCTCACTCTCACGCTCTGGCCCAGGGCCCATGTCAGTATTTAGACACCGAGGGGCGTCTGCAGCAGGAGAGATCGAGGGACCCCACGTCAGACACCCCAGAGCCCAAGCTCCAGCCCCAGACACGTCTACACAGCTATTTTCTCCCTGTGCCTGGCCAGATTGACCTGAAATTTCCAGTGTTTTCTCCCCAGGCTGGAGAGCGCTGAGGGGACCTCGTAGGGGAAGCAGTTCAGTGTCACAGGCAGGGGGGATGATCAGGGCTCATGTGGGGAGTGTCTACAAGAGCCGGGTGTGTCTGTGGCTGTGGGACGTGGGGAGCTGTGGGGTGGCGGTGCTGGCACAGAGGGAGCCTGGATCTAGAGTGTCTGGGAGCCTTGGGGATGGGGCAGGTTGGGAGCAGGGAGTGAGATGGGGAGCTCCGGGCTAGCAGGGCCCATTCACCACCGCGCAGGCACTGGCTGTGGGGGTCACCACCAAGGAAGGAGTAGATCTGGCGCCATGTCCTGCTTGGCATGGTTGGAACCTGCAGGGGCTGGGTGCTCTCCTGGGGTGGGCTGGGCAGACAGTGCTGGGGTGAGGGGACAGGCGGGGTATGTGGAGCAGGCAGATGTCCTGGTTTTTTGGACCTCAGAGGTGGCAACCCTAACAAGTCCCCCAGTGGTGTTTGTGTGACTCTCCTGCCCGCCCCATCTCACCCCCCCCCCTCGCCCCAGCTCTGTGCAGTAAGATACCCCAGAGTGCAGGGAGCCCTGGGCCAGTGGTGCTGCAATGTGTGTGCATGGCCCCTGGGCTCTCTGACCCCTGCTGGAGCTGTCCCAGACTCTCCCAGCGTGCACCAGTGCACACACAGCCAGGCAGCATGCTGGAAGCAAACACACACACACACACACACACACACAGCTCAGCCACAGCTGTGAGGCAGAAAAGGTGCCGTGTGGGCACAATTTGCTGTAACTGAGTCAGGGGAGTGTCACAAGCTGGTTATAAAAACCCGTCTGCTCTTGCAATGGGGACAGAGCCTTCATTGCCCCAAACCCATGAAGACACAGAACAGCTCCTGTCTGGGCATGTTATGCTAGCAACAAATTACTAAAGCCTGGTCTGAGCATGTGAATCCTGGGAAGAGAGAGCTAGTCAGTTCAGTGTGAGTTATGGACAGGTGAGAATGTCCGTCCTGCAGACCCAGCTACCGCCCTGGACAGCTGACAGCAGGGTCAGTGTTTCTTCACCAATCAGCCCTTTCCCAAAGGGGGCGTGTCCCTGCCCTGC
>NW_027132914.1:0-54876 GCF_026122565.2 Emydura macquarii macquarii
GGGTCTGGGCCATCAACACAATGTCATCTGTGGGCTACGGGAGGATGCAGAGGAGGGATTAGAGAGAGAGCAGGGAGGGGGTGGTGCTCATGCCAGCTCCAGGGAAAGCCCAAGATAAACTCCTGTTATGGACAGCTCTACCTTGTTGTAGATGTAACAGTTGGTGAACATGGTGTTGAAGTCCTGCATGCACTCTGCCGCGCCCCAGTAATAGTTGTTCTCCAGGCGCCGCTTGATCGTCCCCATGTCCATGGGCTGCTTGATGATCTTGTGATAATCCTGCCAGCAGAAGAGCACAAGGGGCCAGGAGGTCAGTCACAGGGTGTGAGCCCTAAAACAAGGATCCCAGTCACGCACGCTCCCAGGCGCACAGCTCCCAACACTGTCAACACATGCTCTCCCTGTCCAGTCAGCCTGTCCCACACACTCACACTACAGCCTGTTCCAGTAGGTAGAACAGACTGACTAACCAACAGGCCTTCCCATTAGCCCAGCAGCCCCAGAACCCAGCATGTTCACAGTTCGGAGCCCAGCTTCTCCAGAACCCTCCCCCATCCTGCCTGGTGACTGCTGGGTTTACCCGGAGTGTTTAACCCTGGGCAGATGATCAGACCTCCCAACAGGGCTGCTGGCAATGGAAGCCCAGAAATACCCAACAGGTACACACATACACAGAGGGGCTGCGTAACGTCACCAACACACACAGGTCTCATTCCAGTTTCTACATTCAAGTCACCCGGCAAAGGGCAGGAGCTGTATCAGCTCAGCAAAACTTGCGAGGGTGCCTGCAGCATTCCAGCCAACGCTGGACTCAGCCTCACATACAAAGAACCTTCCTTGTGCTTTACAGAGCAGAGGTCAGCTCTGCTGGGGGAAGCCCAAGCTATGGGGGACAGCTGGTGACCATGAATGGCTGTGGTCCCAGTGTCCCAACAGCCTGGCCTACTCTAGTCCCAAGCAGCATGTGGCAGGGATTGGGAGGAGGCTAAAGATAAAGTAAGAGCAAACCTAAGTGGAATTTACCTCTGGGCTTTAAATCCTTGAGGCTACAGGTGCACAGGGGGCTGGCGTTTAATATTGGGGTCACGTGATGTCTTCTACAAATTCATGGATGGGAATCTGCAAAACGCATTCAGGGCACAAGAGATTAGTGGGAAAGTGTCCGGGTTCTGTGAAAGCGGCCGCATCACCTCATCCATACCTTTGTAGGGAGCAGTGAGGGGCGGCTGTTCTGGGGAAGCTCCCAGGACACGCCAAGCAGGCCAGATATACAGGGACCTGGAGAACCTCAGCTCTGGGACAGCATGGAACCAGCTGAGAACACCACAGGTCGGGAGGGAGGAGTTGGGGGATGGCACAGCCCAGGCACCTGCAGCTGCATCTTTGTGGTAACCCTAGGGTGGGACAGTGCTGTCCCTGGAACGGCCCGGCTAGAGGGAATACTGTAGGTCAAGCCACACGGCCAAGCAGTATTTGAATAATGCAACCTAACACCCCTGGAACTGCTCGCACTATCCCAGCCAGCTGGGAGCAGTGCAGACAAGCACACTATCCCAGCCAGTAAGGACCATCTGGGGACACAGACACACGCACCTCCCACGCTATGGGCCTCAGACACTTCCCACGCCCAGCCCGCAGGGCTCATTACTGGCAGGCCCAGCTGACAGCATCCACGGGCTGACGGAAGGGCCAGGCGAACTGGTGTTTCCACAGGGCCTTCATCACCACCTTGTGGAGATACTGCAGCTGGTTGGTGACCCTGCCTGGCTTTTGGGGTTGGACACCTCCGGTGGTGGAGGGTTCACCTGAGGCAGGTGCAGAGCCGGCACCGATGCCATGGTAGGGCTCTCGAAACCCTCGTAGAGCAGTGATGGCTTGCGGATCCGCTTGCCTGGGGTCGACTCGGTTGCCAGGCCCATGAGCCCAGTACTGCCCTCCCCCAAAATCCTGAAATGGGAGCAAAGACACCATTAGAAGGGCAGCTCTAGGACCAAGGAATTTATGCCATCCGGCCCAGGGCAACCACCACACAGCACCGTTTAGAGCAAAAAGGCCTGCAGACAACACAGGTGCAGGATACAGGGAAAGAGCCCATGGGAAGGACTTCTGAAACATCTCCCCAAGACACATTACTGAAGCAAAGCTGAAAGGTGTCTGTGCTATTTATACCCACTCCTAGAACACAATTAGGGCAGGGAGCATTGCTCTGCTTACCTTTTAAGCTAGAAAGCATCCATTCAAGAACAAGCAAAAGGCAGAGAGAAAAGTATACAAAGGGAATCTGTTTCTCAGGGATGGGTGGGGGTGAATTCTCCGTCACACGCATGCCCAGGAAGAGGCCATGAACTCTAGCTAATTGCCACTTGCCCAGGGCTGCATTCCCAACTGTTTCTATGGAAGCATGAACCAGTCCTTTCTTCGCAGCCTAGTGACCCCAGAGATCTTGCTGTCTAACACCAAAACCAGTGTGTCACCCATGAGTGTGAGTAGCTACAAAACCACACCACAGGCACCAGAGAGATTCAAGGTTCTGGCACAGATCCCGGTTATGTCTGGAAACAAAGGGTGGCAGATTAGATCTGTGAAAAGCCACATCTAGTTCTATACCCCCTGGACAGGACTGCCCAAGGTCCCACGCAGAAGATACCTAATGCCACAGGGCAGGGTCCTCTCCTCAATTAGAAGTGGAAGGGACCACTGATGGGGACTACACATAGGCAGCATTACACTCGCATAAGGCACCGGTAGCACAAGGAGACCTCACACTGCATGGAGGTCTCCTGCTGCTCCGCAATCTAGCATGGAAGGAGCTATAGATTCACTCAGAGGTTAAGGCCAGTCTGACATCCTGCACATCACAGGCTGGTACATTTCACCCATTTCCCTCTAAGGAACCAAGTAAGAGCGGTGCTGTGTAAATTAGCCAAGACAGACAATGAATACACTCAGGCAGACAGTATACCCAGGGCCAAACTCCAAGGAACCAGACTTCCACCAAGGTACACACAGGAAGGGAATGGCAGGGGGTGTACTGTGTCACCAGGTTGCTATGGGCCCTACTCACAGCCCTGCAACAACCATGGGAGCTAAGCAGGTGTTACAGTTCCAGCTCAGAGCTCATGTCATGCTAACAAGGAATCCTGGGGAGCCCCCTGGCTCCACAGTGGGGAAACCTGGGCTTCATAGCACTGGCAACCAGCCAGAAGTCAGGCATTGACCTTGGGATACTGAGACACCCACCCCCCAGTGTATCTCTGGGAAAATCCTCCCCTTCCCCCCAGACATGGCCTTTGTATAGGCTGATAAAAGGTGGAGGACCAGCCCATACGAGCCATGAGTGGGTGAAACTCTGCCAAAGCAAAGCAGCATCAGGTGCCTGTATGCTGTCACCTGGAGAGAGAAGATGTTTCCCATAACATTTGGGAGACTCCTAGCGAATATCACAACTTAAATCCCACCATAAGCAACTACTACTCAAATCCAGGGCAAGCGGTCTCTGTCAGGTGACTAGTTCTGAGAATTCCTGCCTTCCCTGGGGGCCCAGAGGCCTGGGCAGTCTAAGCTGACAAGTCAGGCCCATGTAGCTGTTAGCACAGCAGCAGCATCCTTTCAGACATCAGCCATGGACAGGAGGCCATCTGGGGGAACCCCAGGCTGCCTCTCAAATGCCAAGGATGTAATAAAAGCCAGGCAGGGAGCAGGGACCCTCCCCTGCCCATCTCAGTGCCTGCTATTAGCCAGGAGAGTAATGATGACAGGTCACCGGAGGGGTCACTTTCCATCTCTCTCTCTCACACACACACACACACCCCTACCTGGGTGTGGCACAGACAGAGGGTCAATCTGTTCCAGCCAACACACCACCCTGCTCCACACCCTCTGCCTGGAGAGAGCAGGAAGCTAGCTGCTTCCATCCTTTACTTCGCAATGGCAGAGGGAGTCACTAGAGCTGAGGGGAAAACCACTTAGGAGACCCAGCCCATACATGAGAAGGCCAAGGGATTTGAGTCACCCCACAAGGCTGCATGTGCTTGTGTTTGGATTGGGTTCAGTGTCAGGTCCACCCTGGCGGTCCCCTTGGAGATGGGCTGCAGGGTAAACCATCCCAAGGGGATGCAGGGATCACAGAGCATTCTCTGCCTGTATTGTGCAGCTCAGACAGACTCATAATGAACCCTTCTTGCCTTAAGATCTGTGAGCCCATGAATCCACCCCCCCAGCTCCACAGACTAGGTGCAACCTCCCTTCCCTCCCAAAGGGGCAAGCTAGTGAACAGTGGTGGGAGCAGGCACACAGGACTGACATGCCTGACTCACACACACTGCCACCTGCCATCCTCTGCCCAAGCATGACTGCACAGAACACTCACCCCCAAGCCATGACCCAGACCTGACTCCAATGACCCTGCTGCAGGGACAGCCCAGCGCTCTCAGTGCAGGCTCCCCAGCCAAACACCCCCAGTGACTGGGCTGTTCCTGAGGCAGAGAAATAGCAGTGCAATGTGAAAAGCACATTAAACTGGGGCGGGTCTCCGAGTACCCAGGCACAATCATAACTGCAACACATGGCAGGTGCCGATCCAGCACCCTGCCCGCCAGAGGCAAATAAAGGCACCCAAACACATGCCATGACAGCTGTGGCACCAGGAGTGCAAAAATAAGGGAGCCCCAAATAAATAGTGTGTGATGGAAATGGATTTGTCTACGTAAATAAATCCAAGTCACCCAATGCACTTGCAGAAGGTGCGAATGGAAACACATACATAATGCAGGAACCCCAGGGGCAGCAATCAGCACCCCCATTTAATGCACTGCTCAGGCAAACCATCACCACACACCTGAGTAGCTCCTCCACATGCCCTGACATCAGCCGGCACGGTGCGTATCTGAACCAGAGGGGCTGGGCCCTGCTTAAGCAGTGCACTGCAGAAACACCAGGCACCACAACAGGGGGTACCTCCAACCCCACCAGCGCATACACACACAGCACCCAATTCCTTTCCGTGGCAGGGTCCAACCCTCCCCCATCACGAGCAGAAAGGACTCCTGAATCCAAGCCTTCCTGCTCCACACAGTGACACTGGGAGCAGATACACCTCCCCTCCTCCTGCCCATGCAAGCCAGGCACAGGCCCAGTCCCTCCCTTCACCCAGGGCAGGAAAGCGACCCTGTGCACATGAACCAAGCCCCTAATGCATAAGATGGGCCTGTGCAGACACACCAGCCCCCCACTGGTAAGACAGCGCTGCACAGAGCGCCCCAGCAGTGCACACCGGGTACCCACACACCCGCCCTGCAGCCCGGCCAGGCTCCCCTGTGCACACCACAGCCAGGCCGGGCCGGGCCGGGCCGGGCCGGGCCGGGCCGGGCTCCCCGGGGAGCGGCGCGGGTACCTACTTGTTGTGGGGATTCACATTCTGCAACATGCCTGCAGCTGCTGCTTTCCAGGGTCCGCCTCCGCCTCCAGATCCTGCGTCCTCGGCCGCTCCCCCCACTTTGCCGGGAGCGGGAGCAGACGGGCCGGGATCAGCGACACATGCCCGCGCCGCACCCGCCGCTGCGCATCACCGAGCGAGGGCAGGCGGCTGGCCACACAGCGGACAGCGGGGGAGGCGCTGGGGAGGGGACTAGCCCGACGCCCCCCTCCCCTCCCCGCCGGCGGAGTAGAACCAGGCGCAGGCGCTCAGGCTAGCCGAGCCGGGTGCCGGGCCGTGCACAGCTGCGGACAGATGTGCTCCAGCTAGGCAAGCGGCAGCACCGGCACGGGGGGTGGGGGCGCAGCAGCCCAAGGAAGCGGGGACCCCGGCACCATCCACCGGGATTTACATGAATGGAAGCAGAGAAAATGGCGGCGGCGGCTGAAGGGAGGGGGATGCGGGGTGGGACCCCTCTTCGAGCCCCGACGGGCTCCAAGTCCTGGCGGATCCGCCCCACCCCAGGGCCCGTTGGCTCCTCGGAGCCTCCTCTGTCCGCAGAGGCCGGTCCCCGGAAGGATGGCTCCCCGTCCGGGAGGCGGATGGCACTGGATTGTACTGGGATCACCGGCCCGGCTCCATCTTGGCTGCCCTGCCGGGGGATGGGGGCGTTCTACAAGCACCCTCGAGGCCGCAGGCAAGGGTCTCTACGAAGCCGGGGGGTCCTGGGAGCCCGTCGGTAGCACGGAGGCGGGGCTGGGGCCGCCCGGCGGAGGATGGATCCGGATTGAGTCCGCCCTTCGCGGACCAGGCCTCGACCAGCTCCTTCCTCCGCTTCAGCGAAATGGCGCTTTCGGCCCGCCCCCGGCCAGCCTTATATAGACACCAGCTTGCCTCTGATTGGGTGGCGGCAGTCTGGACATCATCCCGTCGTCCGGGCTTGCCCCTTCGCCAGCTCATTGACGGAGGCTTGGGAGGCGCCGCGTTCTGATGGGTCTCCATTACCGTCAGTCACGTACCCCCTCCACCCGCCCCTTCGTAGGGCGCTCGAGCTGCCGGCCCAGGTGGCGCGCGCTGCCATTGGCCGGCGCTGCCATTCGTTGCTGGCTAACTGGCTGCCGAGTCACGTGGGGGCGGGGCGACCGTTGGAACTGGCAGTTGGATGTTGTTGTTCTGCTCCCCGCGGGGGAGGGGGAGGGGAAGAGGAGGAAGCGCCATTTTGAGCTGCAGCAGAGAAGAGGGCGGACAATGAGCCCGCTGCTCCCCTCACACCGCGCCTGGGGTGCCCCACTGCCGCGCGAAACGCGCCAAAACCCCGTCACAAAAATGCCCCCAAAACCTCGTCCCCCCCAGCCGGACGCCTCGGCGCAGACACTGACATTCCCCATCCTCCCCCACAGCGCAAGATACAGGGAACCCGATCAAGGGGCTGGCACCCAGAATCCTGTCAGAAACCTTCCCGACCGGGTGCCCCCAGAACTGCCCTGGCACTAGGTGCAGCCCCTCCGCTCACACCCAGCAGCGCCGGCTCCCCCAGACTCCCCAGTCGGGGGCCCACAGAAATCGATCCCACCAGAAAGGCATCCAGACCCCCCAATGCCAACACCCCCCAGCTCCCCATCAGCACAGATGGCAACAGCACCGGCCCCCATCTCCCCACACCCCCACACCCAGCACCCTGAGAAACCTGGGACGTCACGTCACCAAAACCCGGGTCAGAAACTCCCGCCCAGCTCCCCTACACTCAATGCCAACCCTGGCCAGCACCGCCCCCGTGCCCGGAGCACAAACCCCCCAAACAGGGACCGCTGCCCACCCCCCTGTGGCGCCGAGCACCCTCAGTGTGAACGCTCATAGTGCCATTCTCACTGACACGGGCACCACCTCACCCTAGGACCCGTCACACAACGGAGCAGGGATGCTCCCCACTGGTTAGAGCTCCCCACAGAGGGGGCAGGCGTGGGGCATCTCCAGGGCCCCCCACACCACAGTGATTAGCAAAGAGAAGCCACCAGGGATTCCCACCAGCACACGGCCCCTTCCCTCTCCAGGAAAGATGGTTTCTGGCCTAGAAATGGGTTTGGTTTTTGTTCTGTCTCCTGCCCCCCCGTTGTCAGGCTGTCTCCAAGGGTGCAGGCAGCCGCCATCTTTGGAGCTCTTCTCCACCCCCTCCGCCCCCTTTAATATAGGCAGAAAATCTCCCCAAAAGCTCTCTGGAGGGCGGGGAAAGGGGACCGATTACGGGGTGACTTGTGGGGGCGTCTGGTGGTTTTTCACCCCCTTTTCCTGCAGGCGTGGGCTGGCTCCCTCCCCCGCCCCTTGTCTCTCCACATTTCCTCCGCCCTGATCCAGTGCGATGGAAATTCCCCGCTCACGCTTCGGATCAGGGCTGAACCCCCCAGGGGAAGGGGTGGTGTGGGGGATCAGTGATGCGGGAAGGGGGGTTAGTCCCACACACAGGGGAGGGTGTGTGTATCCCACCCGTGGGGTCTGTCTGCAGCGGCCATTTTACACGGAAAGCCCTAGCCATCTTAGTGCAGGTCCCAGGCCCTCACAGCCCCCTGCAAGGATCAGGCGATGCCCCCGGGGTGGGACCAGAGGCAGACAGCAAGGCGCATGAGTCATTTCGTAGCCCCTGAAGTCACTCAGGCTCCTTGTGCGAGGCCGTCCTGTCCCACCTCCGGCTGCAGGCTCTGAGCCCCTCCCACAGCCGTGACACAGCGTTTCTACGGCCCAGCCGCCTGCTGCTGCATCTGCATCGGGAAAGGAGTTCAATATATCATCACGGGAACGGCTCTGCTGCCGTAACTGCAGCCATCGCTCCCGCGGGGCTAGAGGCGGATGTGGGGGATGACCCTAGGGAAGTGGGGTGTTTAGCCCCATCGCTAGTCCCACTGACTATCCCCCTGGCTCTGCAGCAGTGAAGAGCTGCCAAGGGCCAGGCAGAGCTGAACCCCATTTTTCCGGGTTGTTTACACTCCACTCAGTGATTGCACACTGCTGCTTTGTCCTAATATTTGGTTTTTAGGATCTTTTGTGGTTGGGCCCAGCTCTCCAGCCCTTCACCGGCACCAAATCCCGTCCGTCGCCCCCAGGGCTGCTTATCCCCCTTTGCCCAAGGTCAATACATCCTGGGCCCAGGTGAAACCAGCTCCCTCCCTTGTAACTGCACGGCCCTTCCCCGGATGGGGTGAGACCCAGATCCCACCGTGAGATAACGCTCCGCCCCCCTGGGAACCCCGCCACCAACCCTGAGCTAAGGGGACACCCTACTCGCCAGCCCCCATGGGCTTCCCAACTCCCAGTAATCCCCCTCCTGGGATCCCTCCCCACCCGCTTGTCCTGCCTGTCCCCAACCCAGGCTCTCCCTGCCCCATAGCAATTAGCAATCCCCTCCATGGTCCCTCAGCCCCCTTTGCCCCCCTGCCTGACCCCACCCCAGGCTCCCCCTGCCCCAGTGAGCCCCACCAACGCTCCCTCCTGCCCCTCTCAAGACTGGCCCCTCCGCCCCGTTTAACTCAGCTATTAAGACATATGTTAATTTATGCTAATTGCCCCTCCAAGTTGTTCAGTGCAGCACCGTGCACCCCCTACCTCCCCCTCCCTTATTCAGCCCCACACAATGGGGGTGCCTCCACTGCATTATCA
Organism: Emydura macquarii macquarii; assembly: GCF_026122565.2. Classification (NCBI taxonomy): domain Eukaryota; kingdom Metazoa; phylum Chordata; order Testudines; family Chelidae; genus Emydura; species Emydura macquarii. The sequence continues at coordinate 9,062 of NW_027132914.1, forward strand.
GACCACGTGACCCCTCGATTAGCACGAGGCCCACCGCAGCCTTTCCGCGCCCGTCAATCACCACCATCCTCGGCCCTCATTGGCTCAGAGACCAGCACAGGGCGGGCACACGGTTGACTGACAGCCCAAACCCCACGTGGCTCTCCCCTCCCCCCAGCCCCCAAAGGGGCAAACAGCGAGCACTCACCGGATTGGCTGCCGGGCGGACGGGCAGGCCCCGGCCCGGGAACGGGGTGGCGGGGGGCCATCTCCGCGGCTCCCGGCGGAGCCCGGCCGTAATCCCCGCGGCGCCGCGGGTGGGGGCCAAGCACATCCCGGGGCGGAGGGAGGGAGCCGCCACCGACGTCACCGCCGCGCTGATTGGCCGCCGCGCTCACGTGACGCGCCGACTCGCTCTCCTCGCCCGCCCCCGCCCTTCGGGGGACGCGGCCCCCGCTCGCTGCTGGAGAGTCGCTGGGGGGCGCGCGGCGGCCGGGCCCGAGAAGCGGGGCTCGAATGGGGGGGGCGGCCCAGCCCCCCGGGCTCCTGCTTGGGCACGTCAGCATGGCGGCCGCACCAGGTGCCCACTGCGCATGTGCGGGGCAGGGAGGGGCCCGGGGAGCATGCGCACTGGGCTCCCGCGGCACAGCCGGCTGCCTCTCCCCTCCCCCATCCCCGGGAAGGGCTGGGCGGGGCTGGGCGGGGCCGGCCGCGAGCGCGCTGCGGTGGGGGGAGGGGAGGACAAAGAGGCGCGGACCGCGCTGCTCTCTGCAGGGTGCGGGGGTGGGGGGGACTGGGAGGGTGCAGTGTGCCTCCCGCACGTGACCTCTGCATTGTGGGCTGTTGCAAACACCGCGATGCAGCTGCTCTGCCCGGGGCAGGCAACGTGATGCGGGGGGGCGCGCTGCAAAGGGGGGGGGGCAGCCTCGTGTGTCGCTGCAAGGGCAGAGATGAGTAAGGCAGTGAGCAATGCGGCAGTAAATGCAAGTGAAATCCTGCAGTGCCTGTGACGGGAAACCTCTGCCGGGAGCGAGTGTGCAAAGAAATGGGGGAGCAGGCCCAGCTGGGGAATACGGGCGCGCAGGGTGTGTCACACGACAACACTAGCGGGGATGCAAAGAGAACTAAGCCCCTACTCCATCCACCACTGTCCAATAGTGCAGTGGGTGTGCAGTGCTCTGCGCTATCTGACTGAAAAGTGCAACGCGCGGGAGTGCGCTGCAAAATATCCGTTTGCTCACTAATCACTAGTGCAAAGCACAGACAGCACGAGGCCCTGGGAAATTGAGCAAATGCAGCGTGAGCTAATGCAAAGCAAAACATAACACAGCATGAAATGGTGGAAGGCAAAAGTAGAAGCCGTTTAAAATGGTTCTAGTCTCGCTGACAAATAAATACGTGATTTTACTCACACGAGTAACCAGGGCAAGGACTCTTGTGCTTAGAGTTAAACATAGGTCAGTGTTCGCAGCAGTGGGGTTTAAGCCCCTCAACATCAAGAGCCACAGGAACTCCAGCCAAAAGCCCCTGCTTAGCACAGCGGTGGCGGTGTAGCGCTGGGACCAAGGCTACTGAAGACTATGACAGGTTCAGGGCCTAATAATGCAATGGGAAACATACAGTCGTGCGGAATGAAATAATGCACTGTGAAATAATGCAATGCCGTTTGAGGCCATGTAAAGCAAAGTGAAACAAAACAAAACAATAGTCACTAATTCAATGCACCATGAAATGGTAAAATGTACCCCAGGAAATAAGTCCAGGCAATACAAGAGAAAACACATTTGTTGCCAATGCTCACCATGTTATTGCAAGTCTTGTGATATGTGGTGGTTTTCTTAAAGCCCCAGCTCCTGGAGTCATGTTGTTATGTAAGAATCTCAGCTTTCATTAAAAACCCCTAAGTGTCTAGCTCTCTTGGTGTGGAGAAAGGTTTCAAAATACAAATCTAAAAGAGAAATAAAAGATCTCAATACCTGCTATTTTAAAATGTCATTATTGTGAGTGGGGACTTGGCTGGGGAGGCGGTGGGGGGCACTGACTCATGACTTTGGAAGACTTGTGCTTGGTGATGAGTGAATTTCATTTCCCACAATGCAACTGGGATTAATTATTCATGGACTCTCAGCCAGAAGGACCCACTGTGATCCTCTAGGAAAAGGCTGCCTCCTGTGTACTCGGGCCATAGGACTGCCCGCCATTAATTCCTGGTTGAACTAGCGCAAATCTTTTAGAAAGACATCCTGTCTCGATCCAAACCTTCCCAATGATGAAGAATTCACAACAGCCCTTGGGAAGTTTTCCCATGGGTAATTCCCCTCCGTTAAAAAATGTGCACCCTTCTTTCTAGTCTGAATTCGTCTGCCTTCAATCCCCAGCTACAGGTCTTGTTAGCTCTTTGCTAGATTGCAGAGTCCTGCATTTTATCAAGTTTTTGGTCCCCATGTAGGTACCTATCGACTGCGATCACGTCACCCCATCACCTTCTCTTTGTGACGCTAACTTGACGGTCACTTGGAGTCTAGCACTGTCTGGCAGGTTTTCCAAACCTTTAATCTTTCGTGTGGCTCTTCTCTGGATTTACCAACATCCGTCTGGAACTGAACACAAATAACAGCACCAGTGCCAAAAACAGAGCGACAATAACCCCCTGTCGCTGCTCAGGATTCCTGTCTAGACACCCAAGCTTGCATTAGCCCTTTTGGCCACCGTGTGGCACTGGGAGCTCATGTTCAGCTGCTTATTCACCATGACCCCCAAGCTTTTCTCAGAGTCCCTGCTTCCCAGGACACAGCCTCCCCTTCCCCGTAAATATGGCCTACATCCTTTGTCCCTAGAGGTGTAACGTTCTAGTTGGCCATATTAAAACACACATTTGCCTGTGCCCAGTTTATCAAGTGCCCTGGATCGCTCTGTAAAAACCACCCATTCAGTGACGAGGCTCCATTTTCTAGCTAGATCTAGTTGGTTTCAAACTTTTCTAGTTGGAAAAAAATTCCATTGAGTTTTTGGTTGTAAATTTGAATTGAAACTGAAACATGAATACACGATTCAACGCACAGAGCTGATAAACAGCTTGTACCCGGACAAGCAGAGCAGTCTGAACAGTATGAACAAAGAGGAGCTGCCTCCTGCCACTGCATTTGGTCCGACAGCGTCGGTGCGTTGCTTTCGGCCACGTTGGCCGATCTGATCATTTCACCTCCTGATTTAAAACAACACTCCATCATCATCAGTTCCAAGGCCGCTGCTCACTGGTGTTTTATCACGTTTAGAACGCGGGGCCGAGAGTTAGCGCCGAATGGTGAAAACATACGGCCCACCTTCACCCTCATGATCTCACCCCTCACTGCCCTATGAATTCGAGCGCCCCCGCCCCTGTGATTTCAATTCCTAGGGAAAACAGCAATCCCCAGTCTGCAGACCCCGGCTCTGCACGGCCACGGGTTTTGTTTTGCTGAGTGGACATCCCTGAAGAGATCTGCTCCGGTTCTAGGGGTGAATCCGGAGCAGGGCTCTGGCCTAGGCTGTAATACAGGAGTGAATCCGGAGCAGGGCTCTGGTCTGGGCTAAACAGAAGTCAGACCAGATGGGGTCACTCCTGGCCTCGCCCCTCCCACGTCTCCCCTGCTCTTGGTATCCCGGCTGCCCATCAGTACCACCAGGCCCTCCGCTGGGAGCGTCTCCCCGGTAACAGGTGACGCGCGGTGGCAGGGCCCAGTCATTGGCCAGGAGGTGGCGGGGCGCCCTGGGATTGGCCAGCAGCAGGCCGGGGATGCCCCGCGCCCCGGGATGGGAGCAGAGCGCCGCCGGGCAGGGATGGAGGCGCCCGGGTGCTGGGGGAAGCTGCTGGCCCTGGTGCTGCTGTGGGGGGCGGCAGCCGCAGCCAGGACAGAGGGTAGGAGCTGCCCTGCCACGAGCGTCACAGACCGTGTGTGTGTGTGTGTGTGTGTGTGTGTGTGTGTGTGTGTGCGTGTACCATTGCACCGCCAGTGTATGTGTGTGTGTGTGTGCATGTACCATTGCATGGCCAGTGTGTGTGTGTGTGTGTGTGTGTGTACCATTGCACGGCCAGTGTGTGTGGGTGTGTGTGTGTGTGTACCATTGCACGGCAGTGCATGTTTGCATGGGGATTGTGTGCATTGCACAAGGGGATTGTGTGTGCGCATATGGGAACTGTCTGCTTGTGTGCACCTACAGGGATTGTGTGTCCAAGAATGCTTGACTGTGTGTGCCCCTGGGGACTGTGTGTGTGTGTGTATGGGGGGGTGTGAGTGTGTGTCAGGGGTTGTGTGTGTGTGGAACTGTGCATGCCTGGAGATTGTGTGTAAATAGGGTGTGTTATACTCTGTGTGCATGTGAGAGAGTGAGAGCTCCCCAGGAGTTAGCCATGTCTGCGTGTGTATGTGTGTGTGTAGGGAGGGTTGTGTGAGTGTGTGTCTGTTGTACTGTGTGTGTGAGGGAGCTACCTGTGCTCTGTCAGTGTGTGTGCGTGGGCAGTGACGGTATGTACAGGGGGTGGGGTGTTTGTGTGTAGGGGGTGTTGTATCACGTGTGGGGGATTGTGTATGCACAGTGATGGGATGTGTAGTAGTGTTATTCAGTGGAGCAGGTGTGTGTCAGATGTGTTCATGGGTATTGCAGTGTGTGAGGGGTTGCAGTGTGTGTAACCATGTACATGGGAGTGTGATGTGGGGGGTAGATTTGTGTGTGTGTGTGTGATTGTACACTCGGGAGTGCAAAGTGTGGGCTTGGGGGTGGTTGTGTGTGATTGTGTAGGCATAGAGTGTTGGGGGCATGGTGTGTTTTGTCATTATGTGTACACACAGACTTTGTGTGTATATAGGGTATTTAATGTAGGGAGAGGGAATTGCGTGTGCATGGGGATTGTGTAGGGGAGGTTGTGGCTGTGTACAGGGTGAGTGTGTGTATGGGAAGAGTGTGTTTACATCCGGGTTGTAATGTATACTGTGTGTGAGGGATAGTGTCACTGTGGATGTGTGTATGGGAACACTGTGTGGTGGGGGGCTGGGTGTGACTGGCGACGGTGTGTGTCAGTGACTGTCGTGTGGGTGTGAACGGACAATGTGTGTGTAAGGAATGTGGATGTGCCTCTGTGTGTGTGTGAGACTATGTGTGACTGTGTGTATATGCTGGTCGTGTGAGTAGAGTGTGTGTGTGCATGAGGAGTGTGTGTGAAATGTGTGTGTGCCCAGAAAATGGGGGGTGGCTGTGTGCGCATGTGTGACTGTATGTGTGCAGGGGGTGTGTGTGTGCAGGGAGAGTGTGGGGGTTGTGTGTGCAGCATGTGCATGTGCAGGGGATGCGTGTTGTGTGTACAGGGGGTGCGTGTGGGGATTGTGTGTGCAGGGTGTGCGTGTGCAGAGGGTGTGTGTGCAGGGAGAGGTGGGATTGTGTGTGCAGGGGGTGCGTGTGCAGGGGGTGTGTATTCAGGCCGTGCGTGTGCATCCCCTTGCTGACACGGGTCAGTCTCTCTCTCTCTCCCCCCCAGAACCCCCGGCCCACCTGCTGTCCCAGGTGCTGTTCTGCGAGCCGGACCGCCCCTTGCTGGGCCTGGCCGACACCTTCGACGGGGACCAGCTCTTCTGGTTCGACTTCCCGGGGGCGCGCTGGGAGCCCCGGCTGCCCGACTTCCAGCCCTGGCTGGGCGCCCAGGAGAGCGTGGGGCAGATCCGCAACGACTCCCAGCTGTGCCAGCACCTGCGCCAGATACTCAGCAAGATGTGTGAGGGCGTCCTGCCTGAGGCCAAAGGTACCGGCCCCCGGCGCCCGCGGCCCCCCAGCACCAGGGATCACTGATACTGCCCCTCCCCGGGGCCCCCCAGCGCCAGGGATCACTGATACTGCCCTTCCCGCAGCCCCCCAGCACCAGGGATCACTGATACTCTCCTCCCCGGGGCTCCCCGGCGCCAGGGATCACTGATACTGCCCCTCCCCGGGGCCCCCAGCGCCAGGGATCACTCACTGATACTGCCCCTCCCCAGGGCCCCCGGCACCAGGGATCACTGATACTGCCCCTCCCCGGACCCCACAGCACCCCCTGCACAGGTGCCTGTACCCCTTCCTGTGGTATCCTGGCCCCCCAGCCTCCCTCCCCAGGCCCCCCAGCACTTGCGGCCTCCCAGTGCCCCAGCCCCCTCTCTCTTGCGGCCCCCACCCCACATACCCCCCCGTGCTCCATCCCCCATGGTCGCTGAGCCCCCTTCCCCCGCAGACCCCCCTCACTGTCTCTCCTCCCCCGCAGGCACCCCCATGGCCAACGTGTTCACGGCCCAGCCCCTGGAGCTGGGGGAACCCAACACCCTCATCTGCCAGGTGGGCAACCTCTTCCCGGCCTCGGTGTCCGTGTCCTGGCAGCACCACGGGGAGCCGGTGAGCCAGGGCGTCAGCACCACCAGCCACTACCCCACCGCCGACCTGGGCTTCCTGCTCTTCTCCTACCTGCAGTTCACCCCGCAGGAGGGGGACGTCTACACCTGCACCGTCACGCGGCCCGGGGACAGCTTCTCCACCGTGGCCTACTGGGGTGAGAAGCCCCCCCGGACCTGATGCCAGCCCCTCCAACCTGGATTCCCTTTATACCCAATTCCCCCCGCCCCCCCTCCCCATACCACCTGCCCCGCTGCCGGGAGCCCCCTGACCTCCCTCACAGCCCTGGCCTCACCCTGTATTTTCTCCCCCCCACCCGCCATGTCTCTAGTGCCCCAGAACCCGGTCCCGTCGGAGCTGCTGGAGACCGTGCTGTGCGGCCTGGCCATCGCCCTGGGCGTCTTCTTCATGGCCACGGGGACCGTCCTGCTCATCAAAGCCCGCCGGCCCATGACCACAGGTATGCCCGGCTCCTGGGTGCTGTCTTAGCTGGAGATGGGGGGGGGGGTCCTGTGAGATGGCGAGCGGAGGAGGGGTTGGGAGCCAGGACTCCTGAGTTCTCTCCCTGGCTCTGGGAGGGGTGGGAGAGTCTAGGGGGATAGCACTGGGGGGCTGACCGCCAGGACTCCTGGGTTCTCTTGCTGGCTCTGGGAGGGATGGGAGGGTCTGGTGGGTGAGAGCAGGGGGGCTGACAGCCAGGACTCCTGGGTTCTCTCGCTGGCTGTAGGAGGGGAGTGGGGTCTGGTGGGTGAGAGCAGGGGGCTGGGAGCCAGGATTCTGGCTTCTGTCCCAGCCACTGAATCTCCTTTTTCTGTGTTTTCAACCCCAGAGTGAACCCCGAGTGGCTGGAAACGCCTAAAGCACTAGGAGGAGATGCCCCACGTTCCCTGAGCCTCTCCCCCATTCCAGCCCCCCACCGCCCTTGGGAACCGTGGGAAAGGCAGCTCCTGGACCAGCCGCAATCAGTTGGGAGCTGAGACCGGACGCACTCACCACACACGACACATCCGTGGGAACCCGGCGTTGTGCTGCAGTGACAGCATCTCCATTGGGGGGGGAGGGGAGCAGCGCTCTGCCCCCTACAGAACACCAGCAGTGCTGCGTGCCCAGGAGCAGACTCCGACCCCCAGCCCGTGTGAGGGGTCGCCCCTGCTCGGCGTATCGGTGCCTTATCCTGCCTCCTGCCAATAAAGGCCTATTTTCTGGAGCTGTCCTGCCTGTCTCCTCTGTCCCCCCCCCCATGCCCCACATCCCCAGCGGGGTCCCTGCAGGACAGGAGGGGGTGAGAGGGGAGCTCGCACGCTGTGGCCAGTCCAGCCCTCAGCCAAGGCTGCTGGCAAAGGGGCCGGTCACTGCCCATGCCGGGGGCACCTGCCCCGCTAGGATCTGGGCTGAGACCCAACAAATTCATTACATGGATCAGAACCCCATTCCCCATCCCCTGAGCCAGCCAGTGCCCCCAACCCTGGGGCTGGATCGGGACCAGCGCCCCTGGCAGGGCGAGGCCCCATGTCCCGTTCCCTGCCTCCCCTGAGCCGGCCAGACCCTTCTGGCTAATCAATCCTGCGTCTCCGTCAGCGAGGAAGTGAAAGTGTCTCCAGCCCTGTCACTTCCTCCGCCCTTGAGCCCAGCTGGTTTCAGGTCCCCTTGCAGCCGGGACAGGCGCGGAGATCCTAGGGCCAGGCCCAGCCAGAGGCCTGTGAAGTGCCGGGCTCCACTTCCCCATGGCGTGGGGGCGGGCTAGGGGAGATGTGTGGGGGGGGTGTTGCAATGCAGCCGACACCGGGCCAAGGGGAAGCTGGGCCCAGAATAGGGGAAGCAGCAGAAAGGGGGTTTCAGCCACGCCTGGGCCAGTCTGGCCCGCGGGGGAAGTGAAATCCCCAGGTTGGGAGACACGGGGGGGGGGGGGGGACCCCTGTCCTGGCTACGGCAGCCTCCCCCCCAGCTGCCCCCTCTACCAGGATCCCCACCCCCTCAGCTACCCCCTCTGCCAGGATCCCCTCCCCCAGCTATCCAGAACCCCCCCCCGCCAGGATCCACCCCGCCGCCCCCGTCACGCTTCCCACCCCCATAGCCAAGCCCTCAGCCACACGTCTGGCACCGTGCCCCATGGCCGCGCCGTGCCTCAGTTTCCCCACCTGGAATGCGGGGGCGGGGTATCACTCGCAGAGCCCCATTCACGGGAGGCCCGGGGAGATCAGCCCAGCACAGAGCGCGGCCCGCCCCGAGGCTGCGGTGATAGGCGGCGGGCTGGGCGCGGCGCAGGACACATCTCTCGCTCAGCCTCCGGGCTCAGCCCTCTCCACCCAGCGACTGATGACGCAGGCAGCGGCGCCGGCTGCCATTGGCTCCAGTGCGGCCGGGGCGGGGGGAGGGGGTCCGGCACCAGGCGCGGGGCTCGGGACACCGGGACCCTGCCTGTGGAGCCCGGGAGCCAGGGAGAGAGCTGCACCCCCAGATCCAGGGATCCAGAGAGAGCTGCACCCCCAGATCCAGGGATCCCATAGAGAACTCTGCTCCCGGGACCCAGGGGATCCTGCAACAGACCCAGGGATCCAGAGATCCCCCTGCAGAGCCCAGGGATCCCAGCGAGAGATCTGCTGCAACAGCCCCAGGGATCCCAGAGAGAACTCTGCTCCCGGGACGCAGGGATCCACTCACAGACTCAGGGATCCCAGCGAGGGAGAGATCTCCTGCAACAGCCCCTGAGATCCCAGGGCCCCCCATCACGCCAGGGATCCCCATTACCGGATCACCCCGAAGCGCCTGGGATCCCGAAGCAGAGCAATCCGCAGCCCAGCATCCACAGCGACCTTCTCCCGGAGCACCTGGGATCCGGTGTATCTCCCCCGCCCCCCGTGGAGCCGGGATCCCACAGCAGAGCCAGCGGAGGGTAGGATCCCAAGCGATCGTCCAGCCGGATCCCCGGGGCGGGCGGCCCCAGCACAGCCCCGGAGCTGGAAAGTTGGCTTTAGGAAGCTGAGACCCAGCGAGCTGAGACCTGCCCTCCGGCACCGAGCCGGGGATCCCGAAGCGCAGAACTACCCTGGACCGAGAGGGGCCGCCATGAAGCTGGTGCTGTGGCTGCTGTCCCTGGCTCTGAGCCACCACGCAGCAGGTGAGGGCCCCCGTCAGTCACACGGGCCTTGGGGGAGCCATAGGTCTCTGCCCCCTTCAACACCTCCCTGGGGTTCCCTGCTTCAGGGACCAGCCTCGATGGGTCTGACCACCACGTTCCCAAGCGCTGCACCCCAGGGGTCAGCACCATGCTGGAAATGTCAGGGTAGGGCTTAACCCCCATGAATAATCCTTAGCGGGCAGCGTTTGTGTGTGGATGGGCTGTAACCCTCGTCTGTATCTCTAGCGGGCTGTGTCTGTGTGTGGGTGGGGGTCTAACCCCAGCCTATAACCCTGGGCGAGGGGGTTGTATCTGTATGTGGATGGGGGTATACCCCAGTATCTAACCTTGGGGGGCTGTGTCTGTGTGTTGATGGGGGTCTAACCCCAGCCTATAACCCTGGGGGGCTGTGTCTGTGTGTGTGGATGGGGGTTTAACCCCAGCCTATAACCCTGGGGGCTATGGCTGTGTGTGGACAGGGGTATAATCCCAGTTTATAACCTAGGGGGCTGTGGCTGTGTCTGGATGGGAGTTTAACCCCCATTATTCCCAGCACATACGCCCAAAGCAGGGCTCCGCAGTCACAGAGGAACCACCTGGTTGGGGTTTAACCCCCACATTCCCTGGTCTACACCCTGGGGCCTGGCCTAGTGTGGAACCAGGTCCCATTTGTCCCCATCACGCCGACGTCCTGCCCTCCCTGAGCCAGCCCTCCGTCACCCCACTCCTGCCCCCCGATGGCCACTGTCCCACCCTCCCTGTCCCCATATTCCCGGCCCCCCATGTCCCGCCCGCCCCGCCCCTGCCCCGAGTCCCCTCCTGACGCCCCGCTACCCGCAGGCGGGTTCCTGATGCACCTGGCCAGCGAGTGCCCCCTGGCGGCCAACGGCTCCGTGCTCTGGTTCGGCTTCTCCTTGGTCTTCAACAAGAACCCGTTGGTGTGTTACAACGAGCAGGACCGGCTCTTCGAGGCCTGCGACATGGGCCTGCTCAACAAGGTGGCCCAGAACATGACCACCTTCCTCAACCGGGACCCCGGCTGGCTCCAGCGCATGGCGGGGGGGCGCCAGGCCTGCCAGAGCCAGGGCCAGCGGCTGTGGGGCCAGACGGCGCAAAGGATGAGTGAGTGGGGGCTGCGGGGCCCCTGGCACCGGGCTGGGCTAGGGAGAGCAGGCTGGGGGCCCATAGGTCAGATGGGGGGTATACCAGGCTGGGAGGGGCCATGGGGCTGATGGGGGGCAGGATCTTGGGTTGGGAAGGGCTGTGGGGTTGATGGGGGGATACGGGGCTGGGAGGGGCCGTGGGGCTGATGGGGGGGATACGGGGCTGGGGGGCCTGTGGGTCTGTTCCCAGTGGGGGGGGCAGGTGGGGGTACCAGGAACCGGTCCATACACTGACCCCCTGCCCCCCCCCCGCCGGCAGCGCGCCCTCACGTCCGCATCGTCTCCACCGCCCTGGCGAACCCCGCGGGCGCCGGGCGTCTGACCTGCCACGTCTGGGGCTTCTACCCGGCGGCCGTGCGGGTCAGCTGGTGGCACGACGGGCGCCTCGTGGACCCCCGGCAGGACAACCTGACGGCGGCGCTGGCCAATGGCGACTGGACCTACCAGACCCACGTCACCCTGCTCATCACCCCCCAGCCCGGGGACACCTACGCCTGCCGCGTGCAGCACCCCAGCCTGCCCCAGGACTACCTGGAGGAGTGGCGTGAGTCCGGGCGGGCCAGGGAACCGGGGGGAGGGGAGGAGCTCATGCAGTGGCAGTTCAGGGTGGTTGGGGGGCAGCAGGAGGGGGTGCAGGGGAGGAGAAGGGGTGCTGGGGGTCAGTGGTCTGGGGCAGGGATCTGGGGGTGAGGGCCTGGGGTGAAGGGGATCTGGGGGATGGGGTGTCTGGGTAGGGCTCCGGCTGCAGGTGCAGGGGGACTGTGGGGGCTCCCCAGTCCAGCCCCTTTAACTCCCCTCTGATGCCCCCCAGGGCCCGGCCTGTCCCCAGGGCTGACGGTCAAGGTCAGCGTGGCCGTGGTGGTGCTGAGCCTGGGCCTGATCTTCCTCATCACCGGCATGGTCTACTGGTACCGCGCGCCCGCCCCGGGTAAGGAGTGGGGGGCCTGGCATGGGGGGCGGGGGCCACATGTCCCTCGATCCTAGGGTCCCGAGCCCCCAACCCAATCCCCCAATGTGGGGGATGTCCCCAGGGTTCCTGAAAGAGATGGGCACCCAGGGACAACGTGAGGTGCGCGTCCCGGGAGCCAGGTGTGTGTGTGTGTGTTGTGTGTGTGTGTGAGGTGCCTACCTAGCGCCCCTGCTGGCTGGGCAGGGTACGTGCGGGGGGCAGGGTACGTGCGGGGGGCAGGGTACGTGCGGGGGTACGTGCGGGGGGCAGGGTCCCCTCTGACTAACTGTTTCCTTCCCCTTTCCAGGTTATTCTCCCCTCCTAGGGCACAACTATCCCGGAGGTAACAGCTGTCTGTCTGGCTGTGTGTCCTGTCCCACATCCCCCCTCCATCCCGCCCCCACACCCCTCCCGCTGTCCCTTCATCCGTCTGTCCCCTCATGGACCCCCTCCCTCCGTCCATCCCTCCATCCGCCTCTCCCGCTGTCTCTGTCTCTCCATCCGTCCGTCCGCCGCTCCGCCACGTCTGTCTCTCTCTCTCTGTCCGGTCCGGCTCACTCACGCCCCCCTCGCTGTGTTTACCCTGCAGGCAGCACCTAACGCCCCTGGGCACCGCGACCCGCCGCGCCAATCCTCCCGCCCCGTGGAGGACCCTGGCTCATCCTCACCGTCACCCACAGCTTCGCCGCCCCACCCCCGGAGTCGGGATCCGTGTGACCGAGGGGCGTGGCTCAGGACCAGCTGGGCACCCCAGCGAGGACGGCTCGGACCAGATCCCCCCATGGAGCCCGTATGGACCAGCACCTCCCCCACTGCTGTATATCCTGGGGCCTATACACGGCTATAGAGCCCTCCCCTTCCCCAGCTCAGAGTCCCTGATCACGTAGGACAAAATAACGACACAATGGCCTGATAACTGACCTCAAGTCCCACCCCAAATCAGCCTGTCTAGTCTGTATAGACCAGCGGGCCAATACAGAGATATAATGACCTGAATACAGGCCCCTTCCCCCGTTCTCAACATCTCCCCGACTCAGAGCCTGAGTCTATGCAGCCCCTCCCAACCACGCGCACACACACGCCTTGCACACCTGGCTGTGTATGCTGTGGCCCATAGATGGAGATACAGACCAGATTACAGACCCCCACATCCCTACCCCCCCCGACTCAGAGTCCCTGAGCCCCCCAGGACTGCCCCCCCGCTGTGTATACGAGGGCCCATAAAGTGATAGAGGACCCCCAGTATAGCCCCCCACCCCCACAGACACTGCCCCCTCCATCCTCTACAGACCAGCGATCAATACAGGGATATAATAACCTGATCCGACCCCTGCCCTCGCCTGCTCCCTCAGCACAGGGGGTGGGCCTGATTCCCCACGACTTCTAGCCCTCCCCCCCGTACAATCCCACTCACCCCACCAGGGGTCACCCAAGACCAGGATACCCACCTGAGACATCACATGATCCCCATTACACCCCCGCCCCCCCCCGCCAAGCCTGGGGCCAACCCCCCCCCCGGCAGGCAGAAAATTCTCACACCCTCCCCTTAGCCCCCCACCCCCAGCCTGGCAGCAGATCTCCTGTCAGGGGAGCGGGTGCCCGATCGGGGGGGGGGGGGCCGAGCACGTGTGGGGTGCATGGACAGGATGGCTGGTGTGATCTGTAAACCCCCCCCCCACTGAATAAAGATCCTCGCTGGTGCAGTACGGACGGCTCTGTGGGCAGCTGCCATGCCCCCCACACGGGGGGGGGGGGGAATTTGGAGAGGGGGCTAGGAATGTAGCACTAGATCCCCCGCCCCCAGATATCGAACCCAGGAGTCCTGGCTCCCTGCCCCACCCCTGCTCTGACCCACTAGACCCCCATGCCCGAGTCGGGGAGAGAACCCAGGAGTCCGGGCTCTCAGCTCCCCCCAGCCCCAGTAAGGAGCGTGTGTTTGCAGCCCCTCCCTGCACGCTCTGGCTGTGGGGCTCCAGGTGGCGTGGCCACTAGCGAAGAGTTTCTCAAGGACCAGTCCCCGGCCTGGCCCCTGTCCCCGAGATCTCCCTGGCACAGCCAGTCCAAGCCGGTCCCTGGTACCGCCAAGGCTAAGACACGCTGCCAGCGCCCCCGGTAAGATCCCCTGCCCCGGGCCGGCCTCCTGGCGGTGTGAACGGGGTGTTTGCATTTTCCCGCTGGGGCGGCCCTGCAGCGACGTCACCCCAAAAATCCAGGACTCCGAAGAGCTTCAGTCCCCAGCAGCTTTATCGGACAAAACCCGGGCGCCGTAGGCCCCGCTCTGAGCTGGGGGTGCCCCCCCCCCGCGGCGCGGGTCCCAGCTGGCGCGGGTACAGGTGGGGACGCCGCTACGTGGGTACGTGACCACCGCCGCCAGGACCGTGCAGCCCCCCCATCGCTGGCGAGATCCTGCTTTGCCAACACAGGCCCTGCTGCGTAAACCAGCATCACGCCCCAACGAGGAGCCCCAGCTTGTACGTCGCCCTCGTCCCTTTGCAAAGGAGGGCAGCTCATCCCCCATGGCACAGATGGGGAAACTGAGGCACGGGACAGGGATGCGGCTGGCCCAAGGTGACCCTGCTGGCCAAGCTGGGAATAGCACCCGGCTGTCCTGAGTGCCAGTTCAGTGCACTATCCCCTTGTCGCCGGCACCTAGCGCTTCCCAGGTGCCAGCTGGGGTGCTGGTGAGGCCAAGAGCTCGCTGAGCATCACGCTGGGCTGCGAGGAATACAAGTCCCCATGCTCCAGGGCATAAGTAGGTGGCTACTTGATGGGGGAGGGGGTTAGTGCCCCTGGGGATGGGTCGGCCCATTTATTATGATTAACAATGCCTCTGCCCCTCATGCAGCTGGCGCTGACTGTGGTGGCGCCCAGAGACTGGGCTAGATGGGTCCCCCGCAGTGAGGCAATCCCTTGAGTCCCGCCTTTATTGACTCTTTAGGCTCTCACCTGGCTCTGGTGACGCTGGTGGGCAGAGGGCAGGCGCGCTGACGAGCTCTCCATGCTGACGAGCTCTCCCGACCAGCGGAGGCATCCGCCCCAGATTGTAACATCCGGCAGCAGAGCGGGGGGCCCCTGTACCTCGCCGTGGAGGCAGGCGCCGGTCACCGCTGTCCGTGCCTGGCTGGACGAGTGGCTAGAGCTCAGCCCCACCCTGGGCGAGGGGCAGAGTGGAGCAGGGCACCTCTCTTTGCCTGCGGGGCCAAGCCCCCTGTCCGGAGAGAGGCTGCGGCAGCGGTACCAGCAGGTGCGACGGTTCCCCCGTCACCGTCAGCAAAGCCCATGGACGTTCACAGCCCTGCTCCCCTAGAACCATGCCCCTGTTGACCAGCAGAGGGAGTCGTGTGACTTACGCTGGGAGACACCCGCCCCCCCCCCCGGTTCCCCAGGGCCTGTGGAACTCCCTGCCCCATGAAGTGAGACCAAGCGCTAACCTCACTGTGTTCACACCCTGCTGCCTCGCCCGGCGTCTCTGGGGCCAGTTCTTCACTCTCACACATGTACAGACGCCCAGGCCCACACCAAGCTTCAGTTCTTACATGCCTGGGAGGTGCCTGGATACTACAGTGATGGCCACAGAAGGATCTAGATTGATACAGAAACGCCCAGGAGAGAAGCGGAGGTGAAGCCCTGGCTGGAGAAGGCTCCTGCGACCGGGGACTTAGAACCAACACGCTGCAGGCGAGAACACAAACCCGCAATGCAGGAGCCGGGGCCCCAACTCCCAGAGGAGGAAATTGCTGTGACGATTGTCCCTGAGAGCAGGGGGAGTCAGGGGACAGCAGCTGGGCAGGGTCTGTCTGCGCTCAGACCCCGGGGTTCTGCCCCTGAGCCAGAATCTTCCCCAGTTGCTGCTGTGGAGAGAAGAAAGTCCCAGCTCGACGTCTCCCTGGCCAGCGAGGCGGCTGGTCTGTGCCTGACCAGCTGGGGTGGGGAGAGAGACGACCTGTGCTGGGAAGTCACCTGCCCCCGGCTGGCAACGGACACGGGGATCGAACCCCAAATGCAGCCTGTCACCCTGGCCTGGTGGGGGCGGGGGAGGGGGAGGGGTTGTGTGTGCCCCTGACGGCTCTGGCTTTTCCTCACACTCCGGCAGCTCCCGGACGGCTGGTCCAGCCAGTAACGTGCCGTTGGAGTGATGTGGGGAACTCATGCAGCCCAGCGCGACTCCCTGGGGGAGGGGAATCGCTGCCCACAACCAGTCAGTGCTGGGTCCCTTCTCCCCTCATGGGGACCCCCCCCCCGTTACACTTATAAAATAAACAGCAGGATCTTATTCAGGGGATAAGGCAGTATGCCGCGTTCATTATGAATACAAAAAAAGAAAAAACATTTTAAAAAGCAATTGCCTCACTCACTCACTCACTCACACACACACTCACACACACACACACACACACACACACACACACACACACACACACACACACACACACACACACACACACACACACACACAGTTCTGCAGGAGGGGTATAATTACCAGTCCCTGCGTTGCCCGAGCTGAAATCACTGGCCAGGTGATTCAGACACGAGGGTGGAGCCGGGCTCTGTCGGTCGTGACACGATGCTCCTTGGGGTTTTGCAGAATGAGCCCAAAGTCTAGATTTCTTCACCCCATTTTTATACTTATCCATCCCCAGTTGGGTCTATGGATCCTGCCTCCTAGTTTGATGTAATCATCAATGACGTTTGGTATCGCACGTGTGACAGCGTTCTCATCATCCCTTCACTCCTGTTTCACACTTTGTTCCTGTCCGTGGGTGTTAATCCCCTGTTTTCCGGGGTTATCTTGATCTTCGGCCATCTGGGTTGTAAAAGTTCTTTAAACAAGAGCATCTTCTCTCCCTCCTGCCCTTGAAGGTTGAGAACTATTATCTCAGCAATTACTTCGCTGACTCAAACTGCATTCACTCCTGATTCCTACTTTCTAAAAATCATTACCTGCGTATCCCATTACATTGGCACCCCATTGTATACTCACTAACATCATAAAATCCTTACACCAATTCTATCAACAGTAATTATACTAAATGAAAAGACAAGAAATCTCACTTGCCTTCTCGTTGCCCCATGATTCACAAAGCAGCCACATTCCTGACACGCGCTGGGCACTTTCCTCCCCTTGTAAATCGTCACAAGTGGGTGTTCCCAAACAGAAGTGCTCCAAGACCCCCGGCCCCTGCGATCACAGAGCGTGCTACCCCGGGTTCTGTTTATTACCAGGGGCGGGTTTTGCACCGTTCGGGCTCACATTTTGGGGCTCTTCTGCTCTGCCTGCGAGGGCCAGAAACTCACATTAGCTCGTTCCGTGCTCCCAGGACTCCAAGAGCTGGGCCCTGAGAGACACCCCAGATGGTGGGATAAAGTCAGGCGAGCTGGCAACGCTCGAGCTGCCACCAGCCCTTTCCTGATCTCCGCGCCCTCCTCCAGCCAAGGCCCGAGCCAGCAAAGCACGGCCTGAACGTTACGCAGAGTCACAGAGTTCAAGGCCAGACGGGGCCGTTCCGGTCGGCTGGTCTCAGCTCCTGCATAACCCAGGACCCCCTGATCTCTGCATCCAGCCCAGCACCCCGGCGCGGCTGCAGTGTCTCTTTTACAAATGTACCCTGCCCCCTCACAGCCCAGCCAGTGCAGCAGGCCTTAGCGGGTGTGACAAAGCGGGAATTTTCTGGCTGTTTCATCTGAATACGGTGTGTGCCTCAGTTTCCCCTGTGTGCTGCACAAGTCTAGGTAGTGGGACAAGAGTGTGTGTGACCCTTGCAGATACACCCCCCGGGCAGCCGTAGGACGCGATTTCCAGAGGCAAGCGTGATCCCCGTGTCCGGAGCGGGAGGAACACTCACCATGCGTGCGATTGTTCAGACGCATCCAGTGGCCCGTTGCCACTTTAGAATTTTTCTTGTGCTGCAGGAAATCCTGGGTCTTTTCCTGGAAATATATCGCACCCACGGCCTCTGCCATCCACGCCTGGGTGGGCTTCACGGCCCGGCTGGCCGTGCTGTAATCCATCATTCTCAGGTCGCCCAGCCACCCCACCATGGCGTACCCATGGGACCCGTCCTCGCTGGTGCTGGCTCGGACCAGCACATCCCAGCGGTGGGAGCCTGCAGCTGCAGACAGAGGCGAGGTAAGCGGCAGAGCCCCTGGCACAGGAACAAGCAGGCCTGGGAAAAGGTTTCTAGCTGGTCTTCCCTCGTCTGCCGTCCCTGCCCCTCAGTGCTGCTAGGACAGCTTGTGCCTGACCCCCTTCGCCCGTCTCTACTCACCACCAGCCACTGCTGCCCCCAGCACCGCCCCAAGGCAACACCCAGGGCCATGGATCCTGGGCTGGGTCGGGGGGTCTCCCCCCTCCAGAAAGAAGAGCCCTCCCGGACTGCGACTCCAGACATGGGGCCTCCCCCGTTGCTTTCACCAATCAGCAGGAGGGAAGGGCTCTCGCCTGGCAGCGTCTGTCTGGCAGAACCGGGTCCCGTGGTTTCCCCCAGCATCCAGGAAACGCCGCCAACTCCCCTGGGGCCCCAGGTGGGAAGCGCCTGCAGAGCCTCCTTTGCATTGAAAGCAGGGCCGCGGCTCCAGCAGGGGTTTTACTTTCATCACTGACGCAGCCGGGCCAGAGGCGCCGCGGCTCTGAAGTGCCAGGCCCAGAGGGGCCGGGGCTCGGCCCTGGCACAAACTAAGTGCTGCAGGAGGGACCCAGTGCCTAGGGGGTTAATCCCCATCTGCACAGCCTCCTGCCGGTGGGCTGACCTCTAACCAGGGGCAGGGGTGGCAGGGTCGGGGTCCGCGTGGCTGGAAGCGGGAGCGGCTGGAGACTCGTGTCGCCCACGCTCCTGGCTTCCCCGCCAGCCTCGCACTGGTCCTTAAAGCCCCAGCTCAGGGAGTCCTGGGATAGGGGGAGACCCTTGGAATTTGTTTTAAAACTGCAAGTTTCCAGGCTGAGATTGTGGAGAGACGCTGGAGCCCACGGCCGGCGGGTGATCGAAAGGCAGCGCGAGCTGGAGGCAAAGCGAGGAAACAACTCCCCACTTTATTGTATTTTTATAAAAAACGTCACAAGTTGTAGGGCCTGACGCAGGGCTTGTGACACGGGGGGACTCCGCACACTGGCTAGTGCAGACACAGCTCTCCTCTAGCCCCCCTGCCCTTCGCACGCCCTGCTAGCTGGTGGGGGGGGGCTGCCCCCCAAGGGCTTAGACCCCTCCCCCGTGTGCCTGTTGATGGATTTGGGCGGGGGGGAAGGGGGAGGCTGGGATGATGGGAAGCAGCCCAGGGACGTCCCGCCCTCAGCCAGTTCCATGCGCAGCTCTGGCACGGTGCCCGGGGTTCTCTCGGGCTGCCATGCGGCTCCCCCCAAACAGAGCCCGGCTGCCCCTGGTTCAGGGCCTTTCCCCGTGGCTGGCCAGGAAGAAGGGCAGTGCCGGGGCGAGGAGCTGTGCAGCAGAGTTCCAGCTGTGTGTGGGGAGCCCCTGGGAGTCAGACCCACAAACTCGCCCCGGCTGAGCCCCCCGGGAACGACACTAGCCCAGTGAACTGCGGGGAGCCGAGGCGGCCCGAGAACAGCCAGCAGCCCTGGGCAGTCGCTGGGTCAGGTGAAGGATCCGTGAGCCTCGTCCCCGGGTCTTTGCGCTGGGTGATTCCTGGCAGGCCAGCGGCTGGGCTCACAGAGTCGTAAGTTCAAGGCCCAGAAGGGGCCCAGCACAGGGCAGCGAAGGGCCCAGCACAATTCCCACAGCCGAGCTCTGAGAAAACAGCCAGTCGTGATGTGCACCCGGCCCGGGACGGAGACTCCACCGGCACCCCGGGGAAGTTGTGCCACTGGTTACCCCCCGCACGGGGGACAATGCAGGCCTTATTCCCAGTCTGCTAGGCCGGGCGGCCGGCCTGTCACACGGGCGTGGTCTGACACTGGCTGCAGGTGGGATCTGCTCCTGGGGAGACGGAGGGAGGTTTATTCCATGTTCCCAGATTTCACGATGTGACCCCCCCCCCGCACACCCCAGCAGGGCTTCCCAGCTCCTGGAGCCCCAGACCGAGTCTCGGGAGCCCTGCCGAACGGACGGCGGCTAAAGCCGAGCCCAACCCCAGCCGGCCTGGAGTCGGGGTGGGCACAGAGGGACTGGCCACCCCTGCTGGGCAATAGGGAGGCGTCTCAATGGGGGAGGGTGAGCTGGTCCAGCAGCCCGGGCGCAGGGCCTGTCTCAGGAGCCCCAGCCCCTGGGTGGCGGCCGGGTGCGGACGTGCTGGGGTGGGAGAGCCCACCTTCAATCAGTGCTGGGCTCCGCCCCACTGGGACCCCCTGTGTACCCACAATGCACTGGGGCGGGGCAGTCCCAGGGGGCAGGGATTGGGCCCCGTGTCCCTAGGGGTCACTCACTGGCCGTCGGGGCGTAGCTGCTTCTGCTGGAGTCTGAAATAAAAGCAGAGCATGTGAGTGGGTCACGACCAGGCATGGGGGGAGCTGAGCTGAACTGAGCTGAGCTGGGGGTCCCCCACTCCAGCAATTCCTACCCCCCTCCCCATGACCCATCTCCACGCACACCCCAGCCA
The DNA here is from genome assembly GCF_026122565.2 of Emydura macquarii macquarii. Classification (NCBI taxonomy): domain Eukaryota; kingdom Metazoa; phylum Chordata; order Testudines; family Chelidae; genus Emydura; species Emydura macquarii. Next base: position 29,208 of record NW_027132914.1, read on the forward strand.
GCCAATGACACCCCCTCCCCGGCGATCCTGACCCCACCTGCCCCAGCCCAGCTCATCACCCAAGGTCTCTGCCAAGGCAGGATCCAGCCCCATGGCATGGCACCAACCCACCCCCCCAGGGGAGACTGTCACCCTCTCTGCCTCTCCGTGCCCCCCCCCCACCACAGGCTCTGCCCCCTCCCCCGTCTCTCCCTTTACCCGGGTGTGTTCTCCGCCACAGCATAACACCAGCCACCGCGGCACCAGCCACCATCAGCGCTGTGAGGATGAGGGCGGCCAGGATCCCGGGGGCCAGGCCCCCCGTCTCCCCGGGTGCTGCGGGGACGAGCAGAGACGTTACTGGGGTGAACGGGGGGGGATTTACTGCCCGGCTGATGCTGGCCTCTCCCCGTCTGTGTCGCTGCCTTGGGGGCAGAGTTGTCCCCCGCCCCGGAGCAGTTTGGGGCAGGCTCCTTTCGGGGGGGGGGGTGAGACGTCTCATTCTCTCAGCTGGGGAGCAAATCTGGCTGGTGTTGGAGTCCCCGGGGGGCTTGGCTGTGGGGTGCCGCCAATGGGGCGAGATGGGGGCCAGGGGGCGGAGGCCCCCCCAGTTTGTCACCTGGCTATTGCTGCCACGTGGGTGGGCATCGCTCAGGTGCCCAGCCCGGGGAAGGAGATGGAGCCGGACGTGCTCAGCAATAGCTCACGCTACAGCCCGCTTGTGGGGCGGTACCAGCCGGGGTCCCACGGGGCGCTGCCAGCGGGGGTCCCCACTCCCTGTCCCCCCCGGAGAGGCCGTTACCTGGGGTCGCTAGCGCCTCCTGCAGGCCGCGGTCCTCAACTCGGCAGGAGTAGCTGTGCCCGTCTCCGCCCGGCTGCGGGATGGCCACGGATCTCTGGAGCTGGAACGAGTCACTGGCGGCGGGCAGGATCCCGCGGGGGTCCACGGTCGCCGGGGTCTCCTCCCCGTCCCGCACCCAGGAGATGCGGATGGGCGTGGGTGAAAGCCCTGGTGCGGCAGGAGAGGGTGGCGGAGCCGTCGGGGGCATCGCTGCGGGAAACCGAGACCTCGGGGAAGACTGGTGGGGCAGGGGGGAGAAAAGGTGACACCACAAGTTTATTCTGCTCTGAACGGGACGTTCTCGCTGCTGTTTCGGTATCGAAGGGGACGAGCCGTCTCCACCCCCAACTCCCCATGTCATCCGCTACGGGACGCGGGCGTATTTACACCCACGGGTTAGAAAGGGACACGGCCCTGCCGCCTCCTCGCTGACCAGATGCTCCAAAGGGTAACTCCGCCCTGCGGCCACGAGCCAGGCTCTGCCCCGCAGCCCTGGGCAGCCCAGTTCCTGCCGGGCTCCCTCGGGGCCCCAGAATTGGAGGTCGGGCCCGACTTCCCCATTTTTAGCAACACGAGGTGAATTCTCCGCACCTGCGGCGTGGAAGCAGATACCAGTCAGAGGAGGAACCGGTGACGCGGGGTCTCGGTGTTTGCAGAGTGGAGTGTTTTCACACCTCTCCCGGCACAGAGACGGTCACCGGTGGCACCCAGGGAAACCCTCTGTCTGAAATCTCAGCCCCGCTGCCGCTGGCCACTCCCAGCAAGGAACTGTCCCCAGGCACTGACTCCAGGCAGAGAAACTGAGGCACAAGGGAACTCCTGCTGCCGGCACCAGCTCTGCCGAACAAACCCGGAGCAGCGCAGCCCTTCCTCGCAGGCAGCTCAGGCCGGACGCTCACGTGCGGGGTTGTGAGCAGAGGCTTCGCGTCAGACAAACTCCGGCGGCGGGGCAGGAATCGTGTCAGCCCGTTGCTGATGTCACGTGGGTCTGTCATATCCCGCGAGGTGTGTGTGTGTGGGGGGGGGGGACGACACACAAAACGTGGAGTATTTAGGTGCACGGAAAGTCTGGGGTAGGAGGGCAGAGCGCGGGGCGGAGGTACTGCCCCCGTGCCCCATAGCCGGGCGTGTCCCTGATTCGGTGTGACACCCCATGGTGACTTTCCCCACAACATCACCACAATATAAACACTGGCAGAGGCACCAGCCAGCCACTAAAGCCGCCCCACGTACCCGGCCGGCTGCTGCCCAGACCGGAGCGTAGCTGCCACCGAACCGCGTCACAACGAGCGGGTCCAGACACCTGCCGAGGTTCTCCGAGCACAGCTTTGCTGGCACCCGGGTGAACCGATCGGCCGCGGAGAAGCCGCTTCTTGCGCGGACTCCCCACGCGGGAGCGACAGAGGCTCCCGGGCCGTCCTAGACACGAGCTGCCCGGAGAGCAGCAAAGGTTAAACCAGCGTCAGGACGTCTACACCGGGGGTTACCGGAGCGGATTTGCAAACTGACCCGCTCACACCGGTGAGAGTGTGCAGCTGTCCGGTGCAGAGCAGGACGAGATGGACAGGCTGCAGCCCGCCAACTCCCGCTGGGCACTGGCTCGCAGGCAGACATCCCTGGTGACTGGGACGTGGGGCCCCTTCGCCATTTGCCCTCTGACCCGTGCTGAGTGTGGGCTCCCCCCGGCTGCTGTGCTCCACCCGGCAGGCGTAGCTGTGGCCCCACTGCGGGGGGATCTCCAGGGACTGCCGGATCTGGTAGGTGCTGTCGGCGTTGGGCAGGATCCCGCTGGAATCCGCGGGCACCAGGATCTGCTCCCCGCCCCGCACCCAGGAGACGTGGATGGGACGTGGGTAGAAGCCCCTGGCACGACAGGAGAGGGTGGCGGAGCCGTCGGGGGTGTCTCCGTAGGTCACGGAAATGCCTGTGGCAGGGAGGGGAACACGTCAGCCGGGGGGAATCAGCTCTGACCAAGTGCGGAGCAGTTCGCAAACCCCGAGCACCAAACCAGCTCCACAAGCAGCCGGTCCTCAGCCGCGGGGCCGCGGGGCCGTGGGAAGCTGTAGCAGCAACGCGCTCACGGAGCGCGGAGGAGAAGGCGCCGAGGAGGCTCCGTTCGCTTGTTCCCAGCAGCCGGGCGCCCGGGCACGGAGGTGCAGGAACCCGAGCCTGCTCGCTCAGTGCCGTTTGCACGGTTCGGTTTAGCCGGCGGCCCCAGCTCGGGCCGGGTTTGCACGGTTCGGTTTAGCCGGCGGCCCCAGCTCGAGCCGGGTTTGCCCGGTTCGGTTCTTCCCGCGTTGACACGGCCCCGGGCGGGTCTCGCTTCTCGCGCCGTTCCCCGCCCAAGACAAACGCAGCGCGCGCGCTCGCTCAGCCAGACTCCCGCCATCAACGCCGCCGGCCGTTCACACGCTTCGGCCCCGAACTCGCTTCCGGCCCAACCCCCCACCGAGCTCCTTCCCCTCCCCCACGAGGCCCAGCCCCCCTCCAGCCCTGGGGCAGCGGGCCCCACACCCGGGGCGGACCCTTTCGCCCTAGAGCCAGCAGAGGCGGCACGTGGTTGGCGTGGGAGAAACCCTGGTGGTTTTCTCAGCCCCTCCGTTCTCACAGCAGCCTCTGCCCCACACAGGGAATCCAGCCAATCAGCGACCAGGGGCTCTGGCACCCCAGGGGGGAGGTCTCGGGTTGTGATCGCAAGGAGACAAGCAGGTGTCGGACCCTCAGCGCGGCCGGACGCTCCCCCGAGCTGGGGAAAGCGCCGTTGCTGGGAACAGGAGTGCTGGCGTACAGGAATGTACATCGACGGGCCCGTCTACCCTGGTATCCAGCCTGCCCCGTCCCCCCTGTGCTGGATTACAACGGGCCCATCTACCCTGGTGGGGAGAGGAATGGGGGGACCCTGGTATGGGGGGAAGGAGACGCACAGAACCCCAGGTATGGGGGAATTGGGGGACCCTGGTCCAGGGGAATGGGGCACACAGAGCCCCCAGTGGGGGTGGTGTGACATTCCCCCCCTGCAATCCAGACTGGTGCGTAGCTGTGTCATCCCAATTCCTCACTCCTGGGCCCCCATTTACCCCACTTTGCTGTGTGAACCGCCCACTCCTGGGTCGGCCCAGGCCCAACCTCCTGCATGTAATCGGTCCCTCTCCTAGCGAAGGAGCCCGTCTGGCCAGCTGCTCCTGGGATACACCCCAGCAAACACCCTAGCCCCAATGCAACCCCGGGAAGTGCCATCTGGCAGGGTTCAGTGCTGCACCCTGCACACTCATTTACGCCTCCGTCAATTTATCAAAGACATGGATCTAACCCAGCTCCGTCCCTCTGCACACACCCACCCACAGGTGCCGTGGTATCAAAATAAGTTTGATTGTAGCAAGATTTTAAGTGAATCCGAGTCAGATTATTAATAAATCCGGGAGCTAATCACAATTAACTACTAGATAAGGTGCAGTTTAACCACAGATTAACACATCAGTCTGCATTCAGTTCACCACACATGCTGGGGGCGATGTCTCCTGCAGCCAGGCCCCGCTCCCTGGGGGTAGATTCTGTCTGTGGGGTTGCTTAGAAGATGGATTCCAGGGGACAGCCTGGGCCACAGCCGCCTCCGCTTTTAACAAGTTTCCCCAACTCCCCCTGGCTTGATCTCTCCCACCTGAGCCGAAGTGCTCACAGGTGCCAGGCCAGCCTCTCGTTCCTGTCTGCAGGTCTCTGCGGGTGTGGGGTAAAAAGCCGTGTGTTCAGCTGCATCCCTTCAAACCCTGTCAGACACACCTCCGGGGATATGGCACGGCCGGGTTTCATATCTGCACATGGGTGTGACACGGCAGGACACACGCGGCCACCACAGTAACGTTCAGTGTGCCGTGGGCATCCTCGAACCCCTGACACGGCACACGCTGCATCGTGCCATGCACAGCTGCACTGTCAGTGTGAGCACGCATGACACACGGATCACACCATAAGGGTGTACGGGGGTACGGCGTGTCACAAGTGGGTATTGGGGGACCCCGGTATAGGGCAAAGGGGCACACAGAACCCTGGTGCAGGGAGAATGGGGGATCCCAGCGGGGAGGAATGGGGGGCCCCCGTGGGAGGGAAAGAGGCGTACAGAACCCCCGTGGGGGGGAAATGGAGGCGGGGAGTTGGAGCAATGCCGGGAGCCCCGGGGGGGACGGGGACGGAGGGACGCTGTGTCCCTCCAGTTGGCTGTTGGTGTGCAGGGGGGATCAGTGCTGACTTGTCCACCCGAGATCCACGGCTTCTCCCTGGCAGCCCGGTCCGGCCCGGTTCCACCCAGCACAGGGGGCGATCCCCGCCTGCAGCCCCACGAGTGATGGTGATGGGCAGTGCCCCGCTGGGCTCTTCTGCGCTGGCCGAGCCCGGCCCAGGAGCCACGGCACTGGCTCTCGCCCTGGGACTGTGCTGGTGGCAGTGGGCAAGTGGGGTGGGGGGTATCGGGTGTGGGGGTGGGGTGAAAGTGCTGGGGGGCGCAGAGTGTGTGGGGTATTGGGGCTGGGGGCGCAGGGAGCACAGAGGGTGTGGGGCAGTGAGGGTGGGGGGTGCAGACACAGGATAGCCAGCTGGAAGCCTGGGAAATAAACACCCCAAGAGCCCCCCCAGACCCGCCAGGGCCCCTGCCCGGCTCCGCTCGGTTGCGGGGCGCTGGGGCGCTGCAGGAGAAGAAGCGCAGCGGGCCCGGGACACTGGGGAGCCCCCTCCCCACTGCCCCCTCCCCGATCTGCTGACACCTGGAGCCAGTCCGCAAAGCAGCTCCTCCAGGAGCAGAGCGTGGACACGCTGGGGGCCTTGTGCTGGGGACGCCTGGATACACGGGTGGCAGTGAACCTTCTGCTCTCCCCCGCACTGGGGCCATGGTGGGCAGGTCAGTTTGAAATCCGCTCCGGTAACCCCCGTGTAGACGTCCTGATGCTGGTTTAACCTTTGCTGCTCTCCGGGCAGCTCGTGTCTAGGACGGCCCGGGAGCCTCTGTCGCTCCCGCGTGGGGAGTCAGCGCAAGAAGCGGCTTCTCCGTGGCCGATCGGTTCACCTGGGTGCCAGCAAAGCTGTGCTAGGAAACCTCAGCAGGTGTCTGGACCCGCTCGTTGTGACGCGTTTCGGTAGCAGCTACGCTCCGGTCTGGGCTGCAGCCGGCCGGGTACGTGGGGTGGCTTTAGGGGCTGGCTGGTGCCTCTTCCAGTGTTTGATATCGTGGTGATGTTGTGGGGAAAGTCACCATGGGGTGTCACACTGAATCAGGGGCACGCCCGGCTATGGGGCACGGGAGCAGTACCTCCGCCCCCCGCTCTGCCCTCCTACACCAGACTTTCCACGTTTTGTGCCCCCACCACCTCCACACACCTCGCGGGATATAACAGACCCACGTATCATCAGCAATGGGCTGACACGATTCCTCCCCCACCGCCGGAATTTGTCTGACGCGAAGCCTCTGCTCACAACCCCGCACGTGAGCGTCCGGCCTGAGCTGCCTGTGAGGAAGCGCTGTGCTGCTCCGGGTTTTTTCAGGAGAGCTGGTGCTGGCAGCAGGAGTTCCTTGTGCCTCAGTTTCTCTACCTGGAGTCAGTGCCTGGGGACAGTTCCTTGCTGGGACTGGCCAGTGGCAGCGGGGCTGAGATTTCAGACAGAGGGTTTCCCTGGGTGCCACCGGTGACCGGCTCTGTGCCGGGAGAGGTGTGAAAACACTCCGCTCTGCAAACACCGAGACCCCGCGTCACCGGTTCCTGCTCTGACTGTATAAAATGTTATGTAACACAAACAATAGAAAGGGAATGCTGTGCACTCTGTATTCTGTGTTGTAACTGACATAAAGATATTTGAAAATGTAGGAAAATGTGAAATATGTATAACGAATTTCAATTGCTATTTTGTTATTGTTAACAGTGCGACTCCAACCGCGACTAATCACCATTCATTCTTTTAATTGAATTACTGCGTGTTGAGTTCATCGCTCACGTTAACTGCAATGAACTGACAGCCCCCGGAAGAAGTCGCCCAGGACAGACGGTGTGACCCCGAAGATGGAGTCTCTCTGGTATCGGTGTGATTCACCCAAGAGTTCTGCAGGAACCCAGATGTGAAGTTGCAGAGTTACTCACTCTGGCACGAGACCTATTCTATCAGCGTCTGGAGCAGAGAACTGGAGCGTAGCGAATGTGAAGCTGATTTTTCAGAAAGGCTCCAGAGCAGATCCCGCAATCACAGGCTGGTCAAGCTGGCTTCAGCGCCAGGCAAATTGGTTGGAACGACGGACGCGGCGGGGGACACACCAGCGGACGCAGCGGGGGACACACCAACGGACGCGGCAACTGCTGAAGCATCGGATCTAATGAGGGACGCACCCATTTGTATGGACTTATTTGCTCTCTTTGTTAAAAACACCCAGAAGTAACCCACAGACATACTTAGTAACGTTCCCCCATTCCCATATATCCCCTTGTATCTCTAATCGCCCACACCATCACCACCCATCCAGGACCCCTCAGCTTATCCCTTGTTATTCTCCCCAGACTTTCAATCACTCCCCATGCCTCCCGATAACCTGCATATCGTCCCTGGATGTTGTATAACTTTGCCCCTTTAACTCTATGGGTTACCTGTTTGTTATTTTTTGAAACATTTACTCAATAAAAAACTTTAAATCTGTAAAGGCCAGAGTGATCCGACACAGAGACAAACGCAGCGTTTTGTTCTCAACAGCCAGGCCCTGCAGACTCCGCCCGGCGCAGCAGCTCTGCCAATGGCTCTCTGCATCCCTCCTCCAGCCTGGTGCCTTAACCTCGCCGAGCCGGTTCTGCCCAGATACCGATGACGAACATCCTCTGCCTGCGTCCGGATTGGAGGCCCGGCATAGACATCTGCAGCACTTTGGAAAGTGAAAGTCATATTGGGTCCCTCTGCTCTGGAGCTCCCAGGATCTCCCGTCTCAGCTGCCCTGAGCCCCCCGGGTGGGGTGACCAGACCTCTGGATATCCTCGGGATAGTCCTGATCTGCGGGGCTTTGTCTTACACAGGCCCTATCGCCCCGTACCCCATTGTTCACAGCTGCTGTCCGGTCACCCCATGGCGTGGGGGCTGCTCCTGGCGCTCTGCGGGGCAATCCTGGCACCGGCCATGGCTGACGGTGAGTACGAGGTGGGGCGGGGGCTGCAGGGTGACCCCTGGCTGGGGGTGTCACCGTAACAGACAGGAGGTCTCGCTCTAACACAGCGGCGCTCAACCTTTCCAGACTACGGTGCCCCTCTCAGGAGCCGATTTGCCTTGTGTAGCCCAAGTTCCAGCTCACTTAACACGGGCTTGCTTCCAAAACCAGCCAGAAAAACACCGAAGTGTCACGGCGCGGTGCTCCTGAAACATGGCCGGCTTTCTCCTTCCTACCCTAGAACTATCCAGTACATCAGCTGCAGTGTAAATGGTGTATGTGCATTGTGTGTCTAGCACAGAGAGCAGTGTGAACAGAGCACCGTGTGACACTGTGCTTTGTACTGACTGCGCCAGTGCTTCTTATGTAGCCGGATGTAAAACTAGGCAAATATCTAGATGAGTTGATGTCCCCCATGGAAGACCTCTGTGTACCCCCAGGAGTATATGTACCCTTGGTTGAGACCCACCGCTCCAGCTGGGTGCGGGGACGGCGGGGTGGCACCCCACGGGATGGCTGTGCAGGAGCTCTGGGGTGTGAGCTCCTTTGGGCCGGGAACGTCTCTTCGTTCTGCGTTTGTACAGCACCTGGCGCAACCGTGTCCTGGGCCATGAGGGAGGCTCCTAGGCACTACCCTAATACATATACAGAATGATTCCTTCTGGCCTTGAAATCTATGACTCTCCAGCCCATCCCCTTGTTCTCTCCCATGGGCCTTAGCCCCCCACAACCCTTCCTTCCTTCTGTGGGGGAGGTCTGCTAGAAATCTCCAACATGCTGCCCAAGGGCTGATGTAAAACCAGGGTTACTGAGCACAGGGCAAGGAGCCAGCCCACCCTATGGGAGCAGAGGAGGCACCGGCACAGGAACCTCGTGGGCAGTGGTGTCGTGGTAAAAACAGCAGTGGGTGGGTAACCTAACCTCAGCTAAACTCCGTGTTCCCCAGGGAGAAGCGGGTGAGCTCCGGTTACTCCTGATACCTCTGCTCAGGCAGTTCTGGGCAGCCGCTAGGGAGGAGGCATCGGGCTCAGCTAAGGTGGAAACAAAAGAAAGCAACTTGAATTTCCAGGAGCAAACTAGCGTCCCATGCTCTTTCCCAGCCTGTCCTCCTTGGCCATCTCACCACCCCAGGCCTTGTCCTCTGGCAGACATCCTTTGGGAACCTTTGGGAGCTGCTTCCCCTGCAGGGTGGGAGGGTTGTGATTGTTCTCTGCCCCGGCACAAAAAGGGGGCTGCTTGTATGACCCACTGAGAGCCCCACATCCCTGCAGGACTGGCCTGTTTAATTCCTGGGAAGAGCCACACGCACGCACCCCAAGACCCTTTGTTTTCAGAGTTTATTTTGTTTAAATGTTCCTTGGAATTTATCTGTGTTTATTACAAAACATTTTAAAATGAGTAATAATCTGTGCCAAATATTAACTGCCCAGTTTTCTGGGTCATTATCAGGGTTAATACTGGGGGACAGGAGGACAGAAAAAAGCAAGAAATAGGGACAAGTCTGAGTATTGAAAGTCAGAGGAGTTTAATGCTCTGGTTAATTTCATGAACTGCACATTAACAGTGTGTGTGTGTGTTTGTATTTTCCTCCCTATTGCCTTACATTAAAAGACAACCCTGTGTTTACACTTAGACTAGTGTATTATGAACATAAACACATCTATATAATGTCACGGGTTGGATTTTCTTAACATAATCAGTATTTTCATGTACCTGAATTAGCCAACATTGAGGTGAAAATCAGTAAAAAGTGAGTAACAGCTTCTGTGAAACCTGGGCATTGTTCAGTCAAAAGTCAGTTAAAACTGATAACAAAGTGCATTACACACCCCACAGGTAGACATCACACACCCACACCCCACCCCACAGACATGCACACGTGCCACACACACCCCAGGTTCCGCTGTAAGCAGTTTGTGCATCCACCCCTCCCATCCTCAGGGCGTTTGTCCATGGGGGGAGCTCTTGAGGGGGCAGCGAACCTCCCACCAATGTCTGACCCCCCTAAATAAGCTGCTGGCTTTCAGAGGTGGGGGCTGAGAATCGTGATTCCGGCTCCCCCTTGGCTCCGTGCAATGTGAGTTACTGACAGATCCCAGCTCGTCCCTCGCCCAGGATGGGGTGAGGGCAGGGGGACATGGCAGGGGGCGAGAGGTCTCTGCTGGTCCCACTGGGTGACCCTCCTGTCCCCTGAGCAGCTCGACCTCTCTCCTGTTGCTTTAGGGCACCACAGCCTGGCCGTGCTAGTCACAGCAGTCATGGACGAGGAGGGCACCAATCGCTTCTTCATGATCGCCCAGCTGGATGATGTGAAGATCGGGTACTACAGCAGCGACACGCGAGAGATCAGACCCACCCACGATTGGGCGGCACAGGCCGTGGGTGTTGAGTATCTCCAGGAAAAGACCCAGCAGTTCTGGGGGCATGAGGAGGGCTCTAAAGTCGAGACCAGATGGTGGATGCAGCTGCACAACCAGACGGGTGGTGAGTGTCTGACAGATAATATTATTAATGGACATGAGAGAGCTGCCCGCTCAGAATCAATCCCACTGGGGATTGGGGCCATGGTGATCTAGGTGCTGCCCAAACCAGAGCTGGCTGGAAAATGGAGTTTTCTTCCCACAGAAAATTTGGTATTCCCAGAAGTGTTCTCATTCCTGTTTGGAAGAGAAAGTCAGAAATGGGAGGTTTCCATGGGAAGAAAATTTCTCAGAGATTTCATCTCAGTAGTATCCAGGCAGGGAGCCGGACAGCCTTGAAAGTTCTTCCTTTCAACTTCCCCAACATAAAATCAACATTTTCTGACCAACTTGAAATTTTCTCACAAAAATTATTATTTTTGAGAAACAGCCTTTTCCAAGGCTAACCGAATGTTGGGAGCCAGAAGATGGTCACAGGTATGGCATGGAGAGACAAAAAGACTAGAAAATAGATGACTAAGAGGATGTATGACAGAGGTCCATAAAATCGTGATTGGTGAGGAGAAAGTGAACAGAGAAGAGTTTTTTATGCTTTCCAACAATAAAAAACCAGGGGTCGCTGATGAAATTAATCAGCAGCAGGTCTAACACAAACAAGAGGAAGTCCTTTTTCACACTATGCACAGTCAGCCTGTGGAACTCATTGCCAGGGGACGTTGTGAAAGCCAAAAGTATAAGTGGGTTCAAACAAGGGCAGGAGAAGTTCCTGGAGGATAGGCCCATCAGTGGCTGTTAACTAGAACGGTCAGGGATGCAACGCCATGTCTGGGGTGACCCTAAACTTCCGAGTGCCAGTACCCAGGAGGGGAAGACAGTGTGGGTCACCCCAAAATTGCCCTGTTCTCTACACTCCCCTGAATCTCTGGTGTTGGCCACTGTCAGACCTTGGTCTCCCCTGTATGGCAACTCCTCTGTTTGCTGGTGGAGAGTCTCCAGGAGCTCAGGAACTGTCCGGCAGGATTCCAGCTCCTCAGACCTTCTCGTGGTTCTGCTCTGAGCCCTCCTGCTTATCAGCATCCTCCTGGGGTTGTTAGCTAGCTCAGATTGGGGCCTGCCACACGGTCAGAGACGGTAAAGTGCCGGTGTCACCGTCCGTCCGAGCGCCACTCTGAACCCACCCACCCCACAGACACATTTCCCAGATCTCAGTGCACAGTCTGAGCTCTGTCCTTCCCCCGCAGGGATTCACACCGAGCAGGCTCACGTGGGCTGTGCCCTGAGCAGCCAGGCCCCCGTGGACCCGAAGTTCCAGTATGCCTATGACGGGAGGGACTTCATCAGCTTTGACAACCAGACGGGGACGTGGGTCGCTGCCGTGCAGCTGGCCTTCCCCCAGAAGCAGAACTGGGAGATGAACAAGGCCTGGACTCAGTATGTTCGGCAGTACCTGCAGCACGAGTGCCTGGGGACCCTGCGGAGCCTGATGCAGCAGGGGAGGGCGGTGCTGGAGCAGCAGGGTGAGTGAGCAGCGGGGAGCTGTCATGGGGAGTTGGCATTGGGGCACAGTGACTCCAAAGGGGCTCAGGTGTGTCTGGAAGGATGATGTGGCTTAATGGAGAGTGCACTGGACTGGGACTCAGGACACTGTGGTTGAAGTCCCTGCTCTGCCGGTGATCTTGGGTGAGTCACTGCCCCTTTCTGTGTCTCAGTTTCCCCTTCTGTACAATCAGTATAACGGCACCAGCCTCTTGTAAAGTGCTTTGAGATCAACCGATCACAAGAGTTTGATGAGAGCTACGGGTCATTAGTGGATACAGATTATTAGCCAGAGCTGCCAGCTCTGGCTATCTGGTGTCTCCATTCTGCAGGGCCCATCCTGCTGGCTTCCAGCTGCCTCAGCCTTCCCTTTTCAGGCTCAAAGGTTCCAGCTCTGGGCTGAGAGTTGATTTTTGGCATGTCTGAGCCGATAAAGGTCCCAGCCGTTTGCGAGTGTGCAGGAGGCGGGAGGAGCCGGGGCAGGGGCTGCACGTTGTCATTATACGAAGACAAAACTTGTTTTGAGCTTCTTTTGCCAGCGCTGGCCCCTCAGCAGTGGAGGGCAGAGACATGGAATGTGACAGGGCCTCAGGGCATGTGACAAAGGGATTTAGGCGCCTGAGGATGCAGAGAGCGGCTGCTGGGATTTCCAAACGGAGGTGCCTGACTCCTTGTGAAATCATCTGGGCTAGGCACTGAGGGGCGTTTGGAAATCTGGCCCCCTAAATCCCATGTGTGTTTGGATGGTCCAGTGACAGCCTACCTGGATGTAGCCATGTTACAGTGTAGGATAGTACGCAGTGAAGGAGACCCGGGCCCAGGCCTGCGCTGGTAATCTCAGAGTTCAGCTACACCAATCTGAGCAAGGATTAGAGCAGTTTAAATGGCGCTGCAGAGGCAATTTACACCAGAGTAACTAGCTCCATTTACATGTCAGTGTAAACGGGTGCAGCCCAGATCCCACACTCATATGAGTACTTGAATTCAAATTGGAACAGGTGCAGAGAATGGTGACTAGGCTGATCTGAGGAATGGAAAACCTGCTTTATGAGAGGAGACTCATGGACCGTGGCTTGTTTAGCCCGACCGAAGGAAGGCTGAGGTCGCTAGGGTTGCTATAAACACGTCAGAGGAAGAAATCCCAGGGAGGGGGAGGAGTGGTTTAAGTGCAGCGCTAGTGTGCACACTAGAACAAAGGGACAGAAACGGGCCATCAACAAGTTTAGGCTCGAAATTAGGCGAAGGTTTCCAACTCTCAGAGGAGTGAAGCTCTGGAACAGCCGTCCAAGGGGAGCAGCGGGGCAGAAAATGTACCTGGCTTCACGCCTGAGCGTGACAGTTGAAGGAAGTATGGTCTAACGAGTCTGCCTACGTTAGCATGTGGCCCAAATGCAGCTGTTAGCAGCAAATCTCCCCACGGCCGGTGCTGGACACTCGATGGGGATGGCTCCGAGTTACTATGGAGAATTCTTTCCCCGGTGTCTGGCTGCTGGGTCTCACCCACATGCTCAGGGTCTAACAGATCGCCATGTTTGGGGTCAGGAAGGAATTTTTCTCTGGCTCAGACTGGCAGAGACACTTGAGGCTTTTCACCTCCCTCTGCAGCATGGGGCCCGGGTCACATGCAGGTTTAAACTAGTGTCAGTGGTGAATTCTCTGTAACGTGACATCTTTACATCATGATTTGAGGGTGTCAGTGACTCAGGCAGGGGTTCGGGGTCTGTGACAGGAGCGGGTGGGTGAGGTTCTGTGGCCTGCAATGTGCAGGAGGTCAGACGAGATCAATGTTTCTCAACCTATTTGATAACAGGGACTGCTTTGGACTGGCTTGCAGCCTTTCTGAACTGCCAAGGAGATCTCAGGGACCAGCGCCGGTCCACAGACCGATAGTTGAGAAACACTGGACTAGATGATCATGATGGTCTCTTCTGACCTTAAAAGTCTATGAGACACGCTGCGAGGCCTTTACCTCCTGTCCGTTAAATGGTCCCAGCCCCTGGCATGTGGCTCACACGCTGTGTCTTCCTTGCAGTACCCCCCGAGGTCTCGGTTTCCTACACAGACTCTACAGACGGCTCTGTCACCCTCTCCTGCCACGCCAGGGGATTTTACCCACGTCCCATCCACGTCTCCTGGGTGCGGGATGGAGAAGACATCCTGGTGGAGAAGCACTCCAGCGGGATCCTGCCCAACGCTGATGGCACCTACTACACGCAGTCATCCCTGGAGATCTCCCCACAGCAGGAGGACAGGCACCGCTACGCCTGCCGGGTGGAGCACAGCAGCCTGTCAGAGCCCACACTCGCCTGGGGTAAGGGTGGGGTGACTGGCAGGGCCCGGGATTGGGGGCACAGCCCTGTGGGAATCACAGAGATGGGGTGAGGTCCTGCAGCAGACGGGTCAATATCCCTGCCCATCGTCAGTGTGAACTGTGCTAGTCTGGGTATTCGTGTGACCCACAGAAATGGCCGATCCCTCAGTGAATCTCATTAAATTCCTGGCTGTGGTGATATCCTGTGGCGGTGAGTTCCACAGGCTGATGTTACAAGGGAAGGGACTGATGGCTCTGTGGCGGGCAGTGCCTGGCAGAATGCCCGCCCTCCATGACCAATCCCCATCCACCTCTTGGCTTGGTTTTCCCTTCTCCTGGAGGCCAGGTCTCTGCAGGGGTGTTTGGGAGACCTTCAAGTCAAAGGCCTGTGGCTGCCCCAGGAGGAAGGCCCCAGCGGGTGCTCCCCTTGGTGACCTGTGCCCTTCTCCATCCCACAGCCCCTGGGAAGAAGGGCCCCCTGTCCCCTGGGGTCCTGGCTGCCATCGTCCTGGCCGTGCTGGTTCTGGCTGGAGCCATAGGGGCCAGCGTCATCCTGTGGAGAAGGAAATCAGCAGGTAGGAGCTGGTCCCCGTGGAGCCGGGATGTGGGGGGGTCTGGGGAGTGGGGCGGCCCAGCCAGCCCAAGGGTGAATGGCTCCTGCCACTGCCCCCAAGGGAGGCCCATGGCCATGGGGTAGGGCTGATCACCATAGCCTGGTCCTGCTGGGGGCAGAGTGTGCTCTGTCGTTGGCCAGGTGCTGTGTGACCTGCTGGGGGGGCACTGGGTCGGGCTGGTCTGGGTGAGATGCAGTGAGGGGTCACAGGGAGCCTGTGTCTGGGGAAGGTGGGGTCGGGGTCACAGTGGGGGAGGGGTTATTTTGCTCCCCTGCACTGATCCTCGTTCTCTGCTTGTGTTTCAGGCACCCCCAAACCCAGCTATGCTCTGGCAGCCAGTGAGTAAATCCTGGGCACATGCCCAGAAGCCCCAGTGAATTGTGGGCGCGGGGGGAGAGGGGGTCCCATGAGGGGAGAAGGGACCCCAGCAGTGACTGGAGATGGGCCCCGATCGCTGGTTACTCTGTGTCTGACAATCCCTCGGCCTGTGGAAATCTGCGAGGCCGTCACCAGTCGTCGTCCTGCCCCGGCTCCCCGGGATTCTCTGACCCGCGCTGCCTTCACTCAAACCCAGGGAACCCCACAGAGCATCCCAAGGTCATGGCTCAGAGCGGAGCTCAGTGAGAGTCCCAGCATGCACTGGGCATCCCTTTGCGTGGCTCTGGTGACAGGGCTGCAGGCCTGTACCTGGAGCTCCCAGAGACAGTGCGTAGGTTTGTTACGCTCCCTCCTGGAGTCCTGTGTCCATTGTCCCATTGTCAGGCCCAGGGGTTTCTGTGCACAGTGCCGTTTGGGGTTTTTAGGGGGCATGGCGGGGAGAAGCCCAGAGCAGAATTCCCATCCCCTTCCCTAGCTGGGATCCCCCACAGCTAAAGCTGCCTCTGAACCATTGTCTTCTCTCCCTGCAGCAAAGACCGGAGAAGATTCTGCCTCCAGCTCTTCATCCGGATCAGACACCCAGCGTACGGGACCCCGGAGCTAGGTGCAGAGACCCTGCCCAGCTGCCGAGCCCGCTGCCTGGGAGATCTGTCCTCTGACTCCCTTCAGCTCTGTGGGGATTCTGGCTTGGTTGTTATAACAATTTCCTCCTGTGGGGGTTGGGTCTTAGGCTCTTGTATAGCTGGCTTTACATTTTTTCCTGCAGCATGTTCATCCCAAGTCACAGGTCCAATGGCTCTTCTCTAGTTAGTGCTTTATCTCAGCTTTGCTCCGAAAGGTCTGGCACAATCCAGTCTCCCTCCCGTCTCTGCCAGTGTCAGAGACGGGGCAGTTCCTCTTTTCCCGGAGCAGGAGCCGGCACAGGGTCAGACAAACAGGCAAAAACCGGGGTATGTGGGGTATTGTGGGATTGTTGGCCAAAATCTTGTTTTTAAAATGTATGTAAGAACAGAGCCATAACACCGCCACACCTTTTTCTACTAAAAGGCACTTCATTCTAAATCAAAAGCTAAAACCTCAAACTGACTCTTACTGTTCTATTTGTATAATTTTAAGAGGGTTTGTGAATGTCTGTACTACATCCACTGGCCATTTTACCTATTAATGTTAAGTCTACACTGTGCAATGTGACAAATCTATCTAATTGTGAAAAACACTGTCAAATATAAAATAATGTGTGCCTTAAAAATAACATGTAAGCTAGGAGTGTGCACTGAGTGATTGGAGTGTGAATGGCCGAGCAATTGAGTTGGGTGTAGACAAATAGAGTGATTAAACAATTGGTCTGAGTGAGGGATATCGAAACAGGCATGAAGAAAACACCAGCCTCACCCAAAACGCTTGAGGGAAGAAGAAAGGAGCAAAGATGATCAAATGGCGGAAGAGGAGCCCACCCTGATAACTTTGGAGCCAGCCCACTTCAAAGGACAAAATCTAATCAGGCTTGCAACAATGTGGGTGATTGGAAATCACACCAAGGGCAGTTGCAGCAGGACAGAGCAAAACCTGTAGACTGACATGGGGTCTCTTCCCTATAAAATGGGACAGAAAGATGAAGGCTGGAGGTTGAGGTCTATAACATCACACCAGCCAGGAGTACCGGTGCCATCGGCAGAGACTTGCTCCTCACCCTCGTGCTGCAGTCACCTGGCCAGTGACTACCACCAGCACCAAGAGGCTGGTAACTAGAACATCTGTGGGACCTTTATGTATGTTTGTCTGTCTGTCTGTCTCCCTGTGTGTGTATGTGTGTGTATGTGAATATGAATGAAAATATCCATTGAAACGTGTCAACAAAGAATATTTTATCAAACAAAATCTCTGTAAAATTAATACAATGTTAATACTGTTTCCATAGTGGTTGCATTATTGATACTGTTTCTTTAAAAGCACAATATTGATGTTATTGCAGTGTTGATTCTTTTCTTTGATACTATCTACAGAAGTTTCTGTGCTCACAATAAATGCGGCTTTTTGCCTTATCCCCTAATAAGATCCTGTAATATTTGTTATTTGGGTAACAGGATCACACCACCTCTGTGAGGCAGATGGGCAGGCCTGGACATGTTGAACCCCAAATTGGAATTTCCTGCCCAAAAAAAGAGTCTCTTTGCTCTAATGGAGTTCAGCTCTGAGCTTTCACCCAGATTTTGGGTAAAAATAAAAATTGTGCTCAAAACTGAACTTCTGAGTCTCAGTATGTGAAAGAGCAGCTACAGAGCACGCGTGAAGCAGTAGCCACTGAACTGTTCCCCTCTGGCATGGCTGAGGAAATGCCTGAGTGGGGCTGTCCTGCTATTTCTGGTCCAACTTAGCCTCTTTTTTTTTTTTTTAGTGATTTTAAAATGGATCCTGTGTTTTACCTCTTTTCTATAATTCTGTAATACACGTTCTATACACGGATTTCTTTGTTTGTTTTTAAATAGACAGCACTGCACATAGAGACAGTCTAAAATATAAATCAATACAGGTGTTACCCTGGCCTTTGGATCAGCAGGACCTATTCCCTCCCCTGAGAGCTCACCGCCTGCAATTCAAATTCCCTCCCCGCCCCCCCCAGCTAATTGAATAGACCCCTCAGATTCCCTCCCCTGAGGGCTCACTGAATAAAGGCTCAGGTAGTTTTCCCCAGTTTCCCCAACCCTGGAGGCTCCCTGAGGGAAAACCTGCCTCAGTTTCCCAATCCGGAGGGCTCCCTGAGGACAGCTGTCAGTTCCTCTCCCCTGGGAGCTCACTGACTTAGGTTGAGAAAGGAGTTAGCGGGTTTCAGGAGAGCACGGCACAGCGGTCCGATTTAGAGAGTGCAGTTTATTAACCTATTGTTGTACAATCACCAAGCATGGATGAGACAAGCGATCAATGAATACAGCAGTACAGCTATAGCTCACCAAGCGGTGTTACAATCTCCAGGTGGATCTTGGTGGCCAATCAAGGCTCTGCTCTGGAGGGGGTCTTCTGCTCTGCACCTTCCTTCAGTACAGGGTGAGGTCGGTCTTCCAACTTCAGAAGGCTCTTTTCCCCCCCCTCCACAACCAGACCGGCCAATACTTAGATGCTGTCTTTTCATTAACATTTTCAGTAGCAGTAGCAGCCTATTTCCTTATTGCAAGCGGGTCATTGGAAGGGGAGGGGGAGGAAGGAGGCAGCACACCCGGACCAGATCCCCTGCACCTGCAGCCTTGACATCCCTTTTTGATTGTTCTTAGAAGTCACCCACAACTTGTTACCCTGGCACCTCTCATATTCACTTCGTTGTGCTTAAGTTGTTGTTCAGGCGTCTGTAACATCTCGTGGTTAAGGTTCTTCAGGCAGTTTTACTATATTTCTCAGACACCCCCAAAAGGTCGTTTTCCAGGTCCCAAAAGGCCATGCCACGTGTCATGTCTGTTTACCATTTTCTTATACTCGACTCGATTGCTGGCGAAAGTTGCTAACACCCTCTACACAGGTGACTGTAGATCTTACTGAAATATGTCGAATCTGTTTGGCTCACACAAGGTTGCGCTCAGGTGTATGTGACTCTCCTGTGTGACAAGGCCGGGCATCACTGTGCTAAGTAAAAGAGCAGAGGTGCTGGATCCCTGTGCAGTGTCTGTGTGTTTCTGCTGCACAGCGCCTTGGGTGAGATTCTGGGCGGGGAGGGGGGTGTTTACATGACTGGGCTACGTTGGGGTGTCAGCACTGAGCCCAGTAGCTTCTGGCCCTTCCACTGGGGAGGGGATCTCCCCAACTAACAGGCACTCCCCCCAGCACGAGGGCTCCCTGCTCGTCCCCTGTTCAGAGTATCCCAGGCTCACAGACACCCCCCTCAACCCTTTTTTTAGGCAAAAAAATCCCCCAGATTACAGACCACCCAGACCTTTGGCCCCTGCCCTTCTCCTGGGGAGGGGATCCCTGTTCTCACAGACCCCCCAGCTTTGGGGCTCCCTTTGTTAATTTCATCCCACCGCTCCGGGAGAGCCCAAGAGGAAAGTTGAATTGTGACTAAGGCACTGGACTGTAATCTGGGAGCGCTGGGCTGAATTTCCAGCCCTGTCCCAAGCGCCCCAATGTGACCTGGGGCCCATCCCTGTCATGCTGGATCAGACCGATTGGCCTGTTTTACCTGCTGTCCCTGGCCTCCCTGTGTCAGACCGATACATTCGTCTGGCTTGGTATTCTGCCCCCATCCCCACGTTATAGCCCAGCCCAACAGGCCCATCTAGCCAGGTCTCCCCCCTCCCTGCTGCCCCACACCAGCCAGCTGAATATGCACCAGAGATAAATTGTGGCCATAGACAGCAGGGTGGAGATAAAGCTGTTTGGACCTGAAGTTCAGTTCTCAGCACAACACCACCTCCTGGCCCTGTTATGGAGCTCCAGCTTGTGGTTATGTTCCCCTTTGCTGGGCACCAGGGTTCTAGTCCTGCTCTGGGAGGGTGGCGGGGTTAGTGGCTTGAAGTAAGGGGTGGGGGGCTGTGGTATTTCTCCACAACAAACCATAACTGAACTTCAAAAGGGAACTACACAAAAATGAGGAAGTTAGATAATCAGAAATGAGAAGGAACAGTCACAAGAGGGAAATGCCTGCAAGCTGCATGGAATCCTTTAAAAAACACCATTATAGAGACATACACTAAATGGCTACCCCCAATAAAAAAAAATCAGAGGATCAAAAAAATACCACTTTGGTTAACCAGCAAATAAAACAGGCGGTTAGCCGTAAAAGGACATCTTTTAAAAACGAAGTCAATTCCTCCTGAGGAAAAGAGGAGCCGCTGGCACGCCAGCTGACACGGTACAGTGAGACAAGCCAAAGAACAACCTGAAGAGCAACTCGCAAAAGGCCCGAAAACTACGAGCAATATTTTTTAAAGTACATCAGATGCCAGAAGCGGGGCAAACAATCACTGGGGCCACTGGCCGATGGAGGTGCTAAAGGAGCACTCAAGGACGACAAGGCCATTGTGGAGAAGCCAAATGAATTTGTTGCTTCATTCTTCATGGCTCAGGATGTGAAGGAGATTCCCACAGCTGAGCCACTCTGTTTCGGGGACAGAGCTGAGGAACGGTCCCAGACTGAGGTCTCAGTTGAGGAGGTTTTGGAACAAACTGATAAATTAAACATTAATAAGTCACAAAGACCAGATGGTGTTACCCTAAAAACAGGTTTTGGGGTGCCCACAGAATAGCCCACTTATTGCCCCCTTAATCTGTTCTTCCTTTGGCATGGGGGCTCCACCCTGGCTAAGGAAATACTTGGGGGCACGGATCCAGCCTTCCGATACATGATGGACACAAGCCGTGTTCGTTCCAAACAAGGCACCTTTTATTGATACCAGTAATAACAGCCCCTGACACCACGACAGGCCAGACACGTCCCTGGTAACACGGCAAAGCCCTTCAACCCCCATTGCCGGATGGTGTGAAATGACACTCGGGGGCTGTTCTGCCTCCGGGGCTCAGCGACTGGCAGGCAGCGCAGAGGAACAGTCAGCTGCTCATTGGTTTTACAGCTCCACATCCCTTGCACAATCAGTGCACACACACACACATCTTTATTAAGCCACACACACACTGGCACGCTGCTGTGCTGTAGCGAGCGCTAACAGACACCGTGTGTGACACGCTCAGCGAGCCGCCTGCACAGCCTCTGCTGCTCTTTTCCCTCCCCTCCGCTCGCTGCGTCTGCGCCTCCTTCGCGCCTCCCCTGCCTTGCATACCCTGCTGCTGCCAGCGTGCAGCCCTCCCTCAGTCCATGTGGCCAGTATTTCCGTTAGCTGTCAATCATTCCATGTGGCCGGTATTTCCGTTATCTGTCAATCATTCCACCTGGCCGGTATTTCCGTTATCTGTCAATCATTCCACCTGGCCGGTATTTCCGTTATCTGTCAATCATTCTTGTTTACCACCGTTTTCCCGCCAATTCTGCCCGGCGACCTTTCCCCCACATTCCGTTCACCTCACACAGCTACGCTCCGGGGCCCCTTTTCCCGCCAATTCGGGGTGGAGGCCGTGTGCCCGTCAGCCTCCATTTAAGGGGGGGGAATGCCTCTTGCTAATGTAAATGG
The DNA here is from genome assembly GCF_026122565.2 of Emydura macquarii macquarii. Classification (NCBI taxonomy): domain Eukaryota; kingdom Metazoa; phylum Chordata; order Testudines; family Chelidae; genus Emydura; species Emydura macquarii. The sequence continues at coordinate 50,559 of NW_027132914.1, forward strand.
GAGCCAGGGACCCAAGATGGGGTTTGTCTGGGACCGGTGGGTTCCCCCCAGGGCTTCTGAGGCAACTCAGCTATGAAATGGCAGAGCTACTGACTATGGCATGTGACGCTCGCTTCGATCAGCCTGGACCGGAGAACCGGAGCGTAGCTAATGTGAAGCTGAGTTTGTAAAGGGCTCCAGAGGCGATCCCGGCAATTACAGGCTGGTCGGCCTGAGTCCAGTGCCTGGCACGTTGGTTGGAAATGTTGTAAACACCAGAGTGATCAGACGCGGAGATGAACACAATATTTTGGGGACGAGTCAACGGGCTTTTGTAAAGGGAAATCCTGCTTCAGCAGCCAAGCAGGACTGAGAAAAGTTCAGAAAATGATGGGATCCCAAGTAGCTGTTACCACTCAAGACCGAGATCTTGGAGTCACTGTGGACCGTTCCCTGAAAATGTCCACTTTATAGGCAGTGGCAATCAGCAAAGCTAACCCGATGTTAGCCGCCATAAGGGAAGGGATAGAAAATAAGACAGAAAATATCATAATGCAGCTATATAAATCCTTGGTACGCCCACAGCTTGAATCCTGCCTGCAGTTCTGGTCACCCCATCTCGAAATAGATATATTAGGACTGAGAAAAGTGCAGAGAAGGGTGTGACCCGTCCCGTGCCCAGGGCAGCGACCTGATAATGCCAAGGTCAGGCAGGCTGTAAAAAGAGAGCGGATTCACCCCGCGCTGGTGGGTGACACTGAAGTCAGACTTCCCAGCCAGCCACGAACTGCGCTTCTGATTCCCCCAAACCAGTGATCTAGGAGCCAGCGCACAAATAGACACAGCTCCCTTTACACAACTGCCTTCACACGCGCACACACACACACACGGGCTAGGATCTTGCTTGTTACACTACAAGAGCAGAGTCTCCCTCTCCCATGAGCACAGGACTCCAGGAGCAGGGGCTTTAAGACCAGGTTCCCGGTCGTGCAGGCGGGATGTGCTGCTAGGAGATCTGCTCTAGCCCAGCCCGCAGTGATGCTGTGACCTTTGCCAGGCGGGGGGCAGACAGACAGACAGACAGACGGGTCCATCTGGCCCGGAGCTCTAGGGAACCGGGAGAGTGGGCAAGGCCGGTCCCCCAGCTGCAGCAGGCTGGGGGTGCTGGGGGCTGACCCCGGGGCGCTGGGTCCCCCCCGCACAGCAGCAGCGAGCAACGCCTGCCTGGGACGCTGCCGGGACTCGCCCATTGCTCCTCGCCCGGCTCTGCTGCAACCTCGGAGAGCAAAGTTTGCCTGGATACTGTGACGTCACATCCCGTCCGGTGTCTGATTGGCCGCACGGCCTGTTCTCCGACCCGCGTGGGAAAGAGAAAGTAACGGGCTCGTGGGGGGGGGGCAGGCAGCGGGGTTGTGGGGGGTTTGCTCTGACCCAGCGCAGAGCCATGGCCCTGGGTGTCGCTCTGGGGCTCTGCTGGGCGCTGCTGGGGGCGGCAGCGGCTGCTGGTGAGTAGCTGGCGAAGGGGCGGGGCACAGACGGTGCGGGGGGGGGGGGGGTGCAGACAGGACAGTGCGCTGCAAACACTGGGGGGAGGACACAGACGGTGCGGGGGGGGGGGGGGGTGCAGACAGGGCAATGCGCTGCAAACACGGGGGGGGGCGGGGCACACACGGTGCGGGGGGGGGTGCAGACAGGGCAATGCGCTGCAAACACTGGGGGGGCACAGACGGTGCGGGGGGGGGTGCAGACAGGGCAATGCGCTGCAAACACTGGGGGGGCACAGACGGTGCGGGGGGGGGGTGCAGACAGGACAATGCGCAAACACGGGGGCGGGGGGGGTAGAAATGACTCGCCAGCGAGAACTTCCTGCAGGGCCTGGTGAACTTGTATTCTGGTGCCCAGATCCCAGGGCTCCCCACAGGCTCCCAGCACCCCAGGGCCCCGCTCCCCCCCCCCAGTGCGTGTTGGTGTTGAAAGAGGAGCCCCAGCACCCATGAAGCACTGGCTGGGCAGCCGCAGAGTGGCAGCTGCTGGCTGGGTGCCCAGCTCTGCAGGTAGAGAAGTACAGGTGGTGTGGGGTGTGGTGTGTGGGGTGTGCTGTGTGGTGTGGGGTGTATGGTGTGTGGTGTGGTGTGTGGGGTGTGCTGTGTGGTGTATGCCACCCGTTGTGCTGCTGCTGCTGGCAGCGCTGCCTTCAGACCTGTGCGCCGGGCACCACCTGCCGCTCTCCGGCCAGCCAGCTCTGAAGGCAAAAAGCAGAGACCCGCCAAGTGATGAGACATTTGTCACACTGCGTCACGTCACGTGATCTGGGTAAAAAAAATTAGACTTCACAACGCTGTACAGAATAACGGATCTTTTCGTGTACGGTGACAGACGCCGCTTCCTACAGCTTGTCTCTTCTGTCTGCTCTGTCTGCCTGGTTTAATACAACACCGTGAGTAAGGCTCACATTATGTCACTTTATGTCACGGAATCCATGACTTCCAGAGACCTCCGTGACATTTTCCACTTCAGCCCGGGTGGCGGGGCTGGAGCTCTCAGCTGGCAGGAGACCCTGCAGCTCCCAGCCGTGGGCCCCAGAGCTCTGAGCTGTGGGGGGGCGCCCTCAGCTCCGAGCTGCTGCAGGCAGCAGGGACCCCCCGCAGCTCTCACCAGCGCATGTGGTGGGGGAGACCCTGGAACTCTAAGGCTCCCTGGCCATCTGGGGGACCCTGCAGCTGCAGCAGTGGTGGGTTCTGGACCCTCCTGCCACACCAATTTTGTCACAGTTATTTTTAGTGAACGTCAGGGACAGGTCACGGGGCTTACATGAATTTTTGTTTATTGCCCGTGACCTGTCCATCCCTTTTACTAAAAATAACCATGACAAAGTCTTAACCACAGCCATGAGAAAACCAAACCATAAATGAGCCTTTCTTTCTTGCTGGTCTGTTAATATTTTAAAACAAATAGGATAAAGACTTATTTACCTGTTTTGTTTTTGTATTTGTAATTTTTAAGGAAAGGAGGAGGGAAGTAATCTAAAACAGAAGGTCACTCTTGCATACATTCCAGTAAAATAGGATGGACACTGCATCATCTACTACAGGAATTTCCACTATCCATAGCTCTGGAATTGGCATCTCAAGAAATGAAGGCTTAAAAACATATTCACAACACCCAGACAAACAATACAGAACACACAGCATGTGCTTCACCAGTGCTCTGCTGTTATAATTATATAACTTAGCAACCACTTAGCAACTTCTATGTTAGCTACGAAATAAAAAGAAATAATAAAAATATATAAACAAGTGCAAGAACCTGGCATAAGGGGTATAAATTCTGGACTTGGACACCTGTCGTCTGTCTGCTATTAAACAGTCTTTACAAAAATAATAATTGTATCAGTTCCAGTGCTTATTCTGAAGAAATGATCTTTATTAGGAATTAATTTGTAGGGAAATTCCTCCTGTGCAAACCGACACATTCTAGCTCTAACAACACGACACACCTGCCATGTCTGTCTCAGAATCGGCAGGAAAACATGCCTTATCTCTCACAGCACGTGCTGTATCTAGCCATCAGGAGTCTGGCACCTGTGATTTTACTTCCGGATGCAAAGACTGTATGGTAGAACATAGAATCGTTCTTTATTCTTCATGGCAGCAGCAAAACATTTAATGTTTGCAGAGAAATCAGCAAAAACGTGGTGCTGCTCCAAAACTGAACTGCTGCACTACAGAAGGAGCTGCGGACAGATCCTGCAACCTTCATGAGTTCAATGAGATTCGGTGTATGAGTAAAGAGTAAAGGTTTCAGGATCAAATCTTTGGCTCCTGCTGGTAGGTTTCTGCCGGCTCTCATGAATAAAGTAAGGGAAGGAGAGAGAGAACTCAGGCAGACAGGGGGAGATGGACCCATCTTGTGCTGGTGCAGAGAAGTTGAGAGATGGTCGACAGTGATGAAACTGAGCATGATTTCAGGCATCTAATATGAGATGCAGGTCTGAAATGGTTTGTAAAATACACAATGAATGAATGAATAACACCTTTGCTTCTAGCCCCTGCTCTCCCCTCCTGTGCCCACCCGGGGAAACTGACCTGCATGCACGGAGCGGCTGTATTGCTGCTCGCTGACCCCATGTACACTGCTCCACTGTGCCCCCCGAGGGCTGGGGGAGCGAGGAGCAGCATCAGGGCTCCCTGCATCCAGGTCACTTCCCGCAGTTGGGCTGCGTACGAGGAGGGCAGAGAGCAGCAGCTCCTGGTGCTCACCTCACAGCAGTGCCCAGGTGGGGAAAGTGGCCTGGATGCAGGGAGCCCTGGCATTGCTCCTCACTCCCCCTCGCAGCCTC
>NW_027132915.1:0-5397 GCF_026122565.2 Emydura macquarii macquarii
CACCAGGTGAGATCAGGGCCCGTTGTGCCGGACGCTAGAAGGGGAGGCCACGCTAGATTGAACACGCTAGAGAGAGCATGGCATGTGGGTTAGAGCTGGGACTCCTGGGTTCTTTGCCTGGCTCTTGGAGGGGAAATTATCAGACACACCCTGGCCCTGAGACACTCGCTGGCCAGTTGTACCATTACGCAGAGAGATCGTTCTCAGAGCGGTTTGGTAACAGCAGACACTGGCTCTGCCCAGGATGTGCTCACAGACACACCGAGAAAGGACCCGATAAACAATGTAGTTATCGGAGAGGAGGCAGCAGAGGCAGTGATGGGGATGCAGCGCTGCAGGATGGGCCGGGGGGCTGAGTAGGGGGCCCTCTACTCTCGCAGTCAGTGCTGGCCCCAATACCCCAGGGGGGCACTAGCAGGTGCTGTGCAGCAGGGAGGGGTGGGGGGCTCAGTAGGGGGTTCTCTCATCTCACAATCCGGGATGGTCTCTGCTTGTGGTGCCTCAAGGTCCCTGTCACACCCCCAACATGGTAGTTCCTTTCTGCCTCCCCTGCATCTCCCCACACCACGTCACCTCCACACAAGAAGCTCCCTCCGGTCCTGCCTTGAAACTGCCCCCTTCACGTTGCTGTGGCAGGCTGTCAATCGGGCAGTGCACTCCTCCCCAGATGTCGTTGCGTTTAACCCCCAGACTGTGAGCCCTGCACACGGCTGCAAAGCAAACAGGGAAGGAAATGCAGCTGATCCTTGCTGCATGGAGCTTTACTGGTTAGGAAATTATTTTATGAGGGCCTAGGTGTGATACACCGGCTGCGCTGCCGATCCTGCGGCCGGATGATGCTGGGGCATCGCCCGGCACCCAGGCTGTCTCCCAGAAACGCTGCAGGTGAATCATTCCCGGCCGCTTTCCCCCCAGGCCCGCAGAGCGCTGTGCCTTGCCGGACGGAGATGGCCCTTGTGCTGTTCCCTGCCCTTTGCCTGCTGAGTGGTGAGTATTGTCACACAGACCTGGAGATCTTTGCTCCTGCTGATGGCCGGGCGCTGGAGGGGGCAGGAATCTCCAAAACTCCAATATCCCTTCCCCAGTTCCCGAGGGAGTCGGCAGGGCTCATTGTCACCCACACGCCGGGGGGGAAGGAGCCTCAGACAGCCCCACAAAGCAACATCACCGACTCTGTGTTGCAGCCCCTGATTGGGGCCGGGTGCTCAGCTCACCGGGGCCTGGCACCGTCCTGATGTCCAACGATTCATGTCCCCCACAGGCTCCTACGCCCAGACGTGGAATGTGACATTCGCTCCAGGGCCCCTTGCTGGATGGGTCGGGTCCTGCGTGACCATCCCCTGTTCCACCAACTACCCTGCAGGGCAGAATATCAGAGCCGTGATCTGGATGCTGGATAGTGATCAAACCGTGTATCACTCGGACAATGATCTCATCAACGCTGCCTTTAAGGGCGCGTCCGCTACCTGGGGGACCAGCAGAACAACTGCTCCCTGCGGCTGGCCGGCTGCGCCCCAGCGACAGGGGCACCTACCGCTTCCGGTTTGTGACAGTGAGAGATGGCAGGATAATATCTGGACAGTGAATGAGGACAACTGACTCAATGTCTCCGGTAACCAGCTTCCTTCCAGTGCCCCCCAGTTCAATGCAGGGGCACGTGAATAACCTTAGAAACACACACACACACACACACACACACACACACACACACACACACATGCCCCATTTCTGCCCTGCTCTGCAGTCCCAGACCTCGGCGCTGCCTCTCTCCCACATGCTGCTGGGGTACTGGGAGCGTGTTGTCTAGTGGTCACAGCTGGGATCCAGGACTCCCGGGTCCTCTCCCCCGGCTCTGGGAGGCAGTGGGGGGCAGTGGTGAGAGCAGGGGGGCCTGTGGCTCAGATCCCCAGGCTGTGCTGGCAGAGCCGTGTCTCTGTCTAACCCGTGGCCTGTGCTGAAGAGCTGCTGAGACGGACCCTGCAGCCAGCGAGAGGCAGCAGGTGTGAGGGGAATCGGAGGGGGGGGGGGTGCTGGGGCCGATGGAGGGGGCACCCCAATAGCGGCTGTGCCTCTCCGGGCAGTCCCAGAGCTCCCCATGTCTCTGGCCAACTGCTTGCCCCTCCCCCAATGCCCCTGAGCCCTCATTGCCCGGCAGCTGAGCACCCGGCTGGGCCTCGCCCGCCACCCTGGGGCTGCTCCCCTCCCCGCAGCCAGGCCGTGGCCCCCGAGATCGGGGCCAACCCCAGGGCCCCGCAGGGTTCAATGGCTCCCCGACCCCCCTCTCCTCACAGCCTCTCCGTGCCCAAGCCCCGCCTGGGGAGCCCAATGGTACCAAGACCCTCCCTCGCCTGCTCTGTGCCGGACCTCTGCCCCCATCGCCCCTCCTGGTACGACGCAGACGGCGCGCGGCGGAGCCCAGGGCAAACCCCGGCTGGGGAGAAGGCGACCGAGCTGCCGATATCCCCATCCCGGCTGCCCCCCGGCGTGGCGCTGAGATGCCAGGTGGACGGATACTGGGATGGGTGCGGCTCCGACCAGTCCCAGCCCCCAGGGCCAGGTGAGCCCTGCTTCCAGATGTGGCCTGGGCGCAGCAGGGCTGGGAGTCAGGACGCCTGGGTTCTGTCCCCAGCTGTGGGAGGGGAGTGGGGTGTAGTGGTTACAGCACAGGATGGGCGGTCAGGAGCCAGGACGCCTGGGTCCTATTCCCTCAAAATCTGTCCTGTGGCTCTAGCTAATGTCCTGGCCCCGGGCAGCTGGAGGGGGGGGGACCTGCCCCTTCGTTCAGGGCCCCGCTGACAAACTCTCGCCCTCAGTCGCCCCGAACGTGCCCAGCGTGGAGGTTTTGTGGCCGGGAGGGAAGACGGCGATAAAGGCAGGCGATGGGTTTATGCTGCGCTGCCAGGCTGGTGCCCTGGGGCCCGGGGCCGGGTACGTCTGGTCCCGCGGGGACGTGTGGCTGCCAGGAGCCGGGCAGGATTTCCGCACTGTCAAGGCAGACGTCTCTGACGGAGGGAGCTACTCGTGCGGTGTCTGGGTGTCCGGCCCCGGCTGGGCGTATCTGAGCCTCTCGGCGAGGGAATCGGTCGAAGTTCAGGGTGAGCAGCGAGGGCTGGCGAGAGCCTCCCCCCTCCCAGCCGCCCCCACGGCTCCCCACACGGCCTCCTGGAGCAGCCCTGCGTCCTCCGCCTCATCCGCCTGCGTCGTCCCTGCCCGCCTCGTCTCCCGGCCTCGTATTCCACCCCCACCTGCTAATCACCATGTTTAGTCAACCCCAGCACTGCCGGCTCTGGGCTGCCCCCAACCTCCGTCGCCCCCAGCCACCTCCATCGTTCCCCCGGCTGGGTCCATCAGTGACACCCTCTGGGCCAGGCCCTTCCCTCCCGCCTGCACTGTGCCCCCAGCCCCGGGCAATGCAGCGCTTCCCCACTCCCAGCCGTGGTTCCCCACCCCTCTGGGTCAGGACCTGCTTCCCCATCTCCTGCCTTGGATCCCCACCCCTGTGGGCCGAGCCCCAACCCCCACCCGCCTTGTGCCCCAGGTTCTTCTGGGGGATCCCCTGCCCCTTATCCCCATGTCCCCCTGTCTGTTCTGGCCCCGTGGGCCCGGCATGAGCCAGGCCATACCCCTCCCCCTGCCCTAGATCTCTAGCCCATTCTGGATCAGTTCCCCCCACTCTGTCTCCCTCTGTTCCCAGCCCGTGTGTCCGTCTCACCCCCCAATGCCGCTACAGGCGTCCGCAAGTGTTACAGTCATGGCTGGCACCAGCCCGCGGGAAGGGGAATCGGTGAGGCTCACGTGCGATCACACCCAGCAGCCTGTTCTGGGGTTCCCAATTCCAGATGTGGGCTGGCACGGCTAAGGTTCAGGCTGGCAAAGCCCGTGACGTCAGCCTCCGTCTTCCCTCAGGCCAATATCTGAGCCCCGGCCTTGTGGCTGGCATCTCGGTTGCCAGCCTGGTCCTCCTTGTCCTCGTTAGCGTGGGGGCTTGTTACCTGCTCAGGAGACGCTGGCGGCAGGCTGCGCAGGGTAAGAGGCGCACTGCTTCAATGGGAACAGGGGTGTCGCTGGTGCCGGGGACTGGTGAATTGGGGGGGAGGGCGGAGCTGTTGGGAGACGCTTGGGGGGATTCAGGGACAGGGGGGCTGGTGTTTGGGGGGGCTGGTGGGAGACCCTTGGGAGTGTAACAATCTTGCGGTTTCATTAAATAACAAAGCAGTGAATGAGGAAGGAATAAAACTTTAATAAAACCAACAGGAGAGCAGCATCCCTGGCGACCTGCTGCACACCCAGCTGTGTTCCCTTCCCAATTTCCACCCCACCCCACCGCCTCCAGGGCACGTCTCCAAATTCCTATGTTCATCCCACTGTCCCTTATGAGGGAGTGTCTCTAAATGATAAACTTCACAAACGTATTTCTACAGCAGAGGTCCCCAAAGGGGGCAGCGGGGCCCGGCACAGGAGGAACATTTGGGGGAGGAGGGGAAGTGGCGGAGCCCGGGCTGGTTCCCACAGGGGGACGGGGAGGAAGCACCACCCAGCCTCGCTCTGACCCCATCTCCTCTCTGGCCCCACCCTCGGCCAGAGCCCAGGGCAGCTTCTGGGCCAGCTCCTGGCCCCACCACGGGTCCCAACCTCAGCCCCCATCCCCAATAGTGGCCCCCTGACCACACCCTGCTCCGGCCCCTGGCTCCCGACAGCCGCTCCGTGAGGGTTTGGGGGAGGGCATGATCGAAAACGTTGGGGGACCACTGCTCTACCGGGAGGGTTCAGAGGGGTGGGAGCTAGTGGTCGGGGGCCCTGGTGGCAGATATTTGGGGGACATGGGTGGGCGGCTGGTGGAAGACATATGAGGAGATTTGGGAGATGGAGAAGACACGGAGGAATTGGGGGGGTTCAACCAATGGATTTAGTGGAGAGACTGTGCGTGGTTTGGGGAGGTGGAGGCGGGTGGTTCAGGGTGGCTGTTGGGAGATACTTGGGGGAACACACTGGTGGGGGGCTGGTGAGACACATGGGGTGGTTTGAGGGGGGCTGGTGGGAGACAATTGGAGGAATACGGGGGGGTTGGGGCTGGTGGTGTGAGAGGAAACACCTGTGATTTGCAGGCTGGGGCGGGGGCATTGGAGACACTTCAGGGGATGGGGCAGTTGGTCTGGGGGGCTGGTGGGAGACTCATGGGGGATTCAAGGATCTGGTGATTTGGGGGGACCCGGATTTATTAACAGAAACGATTCTTCTCTTTCCCACAAGGTGCTGAGCTTTCCCACAGGCCAGAGACAGAGCTGACCTATGAGGTAAGCCCAGGGTTCCACCCCCATCCCCTCCGGAGCAGGAGGCCCCCCGCAACCCTGCTACCCCCTGCAGTGCAAATCCCTGCCCCCTGCTGGGTGGAATCGG
>NW_027132916.1:0-5485 GCF_026122565.2 Emydura macquarii macquarii
TTAAACTGAGAGTAAAAGTCTTAATGAGTTCATATAGCAATTCATATTTATCATCTTAATTTCCCCCTGTATTTTGAACCCCCAACATATTTAATTGAAATAACGAACTTACTGTACAGGTCTTTGTGGATTTTGCCCCAACAGGTGATGCATCCAGTCATCCAGCACCAGGATTCTTTGATCAGTATCTATCTCTGTACCAGAATCTAGAAGCTGAAGGCACAGCTATCTGAGAATCCTTTCCCCTCATTCTAAGACTGTCCTGACGGAACCAGACACAGATCTGCCACTCTCCGCAGATGAGCTGTGTGTAGCTGGCTGTGAGCTGCACTGACATTAAAGGAGCGATGCTGCGGGGAGGCAATTTATCCACGTCTGTTTGCTAAGGGGTAGCGGGACTCACTCCCTGGAGCCCTGCACGGCTCAGAAGCAGGGGCCCAGAGGCAAAAGTTCATCAATGGCTTGATTTTAAAACCATTATGATCCTCTAGTCTGATGCCCCCAGCCTGCCACAGGGTCTGGGATCTCCCCAGAGTTCCCTGGCTCCAGCCCAGTTTCTGTGTTATCTGTGGGCTGGGATCACAAAGGGATTTTTGCACTTAAAGATGGAGACGGACGCCTAGTGGGATTTGTCAAAGCTCATGGCAAAGTCCTGTTGCCATCCAAGGGGAGTTAGGCATTTACCCGGCTTAGGTGCCACTGTAAATTCCACTAGGCACCGATCAACTTCTTCAGATGCCTGCGCCCCTTTGTAATGCTGATCTAGTGTCTATTTTCATCTCACTGCTCCAGGGCAGGGGCCACTCTGCTTCCTACAGCTCTTCTCCACAGACCCCTTTAGAGGGATCCCTGGCCCCTTCCCAACTGTCACAGGGCTCCTGGCCCTTAAAGGGGCAGGCCACCCTGTTACAATATCTTTGTACAGCGCCTTGCACCAGGGCTGTGGTTTTTAGGGGCTACCACAATATATTTGTTTTGTAAGAATGATAACGGATGTCAATGGGTTCATGACACTTGGGCCATGGGGCACATTGGTTTGGTGTCAGCTTTTGGTGACTAATCTGACCTGCAGCAGACTTAAAACTGCCCAGTCAGATTCTGTTGTATAACATGGGAATGAACCAGGCATGATCATCTCATTAAAGATTGCAGCATAATGTGTTTTAATTACTGTTGTTTATTTGCATTGAAGACTCACCAAGTGCCAATCCCGCTGTGCTAGGCTTTGTACCCACCCATGACAAAAAGATGGTGCCTTTCATCAAAGAGCTTATAATGCACATGTAAGGGGAGAGAAAACAGATAGATATGAGAGACCGGCAGTATAACAACAGTGGGGTGACCATGATAAGCAGTGGTCTCAAGACACCAGCTGCTTACCCCCCATCGAGTGTTTTGCAGATGTATGAGCAAGAGGGCAGAGTTAAGGGTACCTGTTCATGTTACAGTCATTAAGGAGGGAATATTGAGAGTGGCTTACAGGAGTTAAGTGCTTACCTCCCATGAAATTGGGAACTGGGCACTCCTTGGAAATTCTTTGAGAAATAGCAGGTGACCTTTTAGTCAATGTTTGTTCTCATGTAATTAATGATTTTATCATAATACAGACCCAAAGGAGTACAGTCAAGGGGGGTTGTATATACTACTGCATGTCACTGGGAAAGCAAAAATTACTATAGTTTTTCATACACAGAGCTGAGCAAAGATAAAGCCACGTTATAATCCTTGAGAATAACACATATTGTTGTCATTACAGATAATGACGGGCGTTTTCAACCGAGCCTGAGGGAGTTAGGAGGCTAAAAGAGACTGAGATTTATGCACCCGATTCCCTTGGCTCCCAGCCTGGATTACAGGCTGTATGCACAGGAGGCGTTCCCACTGTATGGCAATGGGGTGCCTAAATGCCTTAGGCCCAAGTTAAATTCCCACTCCCTCAGGGTGGACTGGCCCTTTAACTGGAGATGAGCTCATCCACACCTGTGCCTGGTCATCTGTTCCCAGGTGAGGATTTGGGCTGCAGGCTGTGGCTGGGTCAGGTGACCAGGCATCGCGGGAGGGAGGCTGATCCATCCAAGCCAGGGGGACCAGTGAGTAAGGCAGACCTTGGGGACGTCTCTCTGGAAATGCCCAGGGGCTGGGGTGGCCTGGGAGCGCTGCACTGCTCAGAGATCTGAGGAACAGAAAGCTGGGCCTGGTGCGCCGATCCAAGGGTAAAGAGCAGAAGAATTGTGGTTCTCAGGAGACTCCTGCAGCGGATCCAGAGGGAGCCCAGGGTCAGGGAGTACGCGGAAGAAGCTCTCCACAGCAGCCAGAAAGGAGGCCCGGCTGGAAGGACCTGCACTGCCGGGCAGGAACAGTGCCCGGCAGAGGGAATTAGGAGCCCAGGATGGGCAGAATGGCCTGGTGATCCTGGAGTAGCAGCCTGGAGATTCTGGCTTCCAAACATTATTCTCTGTTAATAAGCCAAACCCCAGAGGGGAGAGTGATCCCAGTGCCCCAGTTGCAGTGGGACGTTTGGCTGAGGAAGGAGGGGAATGGAGGCAGTGACAGCAGTTTGGATAAGACCCTGTCCCATGCAGCCTTTGGCTCTAACTTGGACCCTGCCCCCGCCCCTAATCCAACAAAGCACATGAGTTTAACGTCAAGTCTTCACTGGGACTAGTCACAGGGTTAAAGTTAAGCACATGCTGAAGTGTTTTCCTGGATCAGGGCCTGAGTACAGAATATTCAAGGGAGGAGGGGTTTGAATTCGCCATCCCGAGTGTTCAGGGACGAGCCTCAGATGGTGCAAACTCTCAGAGATCTATTGACGTCAATGGAGCGGTAACAATTTACACCTTGTGAGATTATGGCCCCGTCTTTTTTAAGCGTTCCAATATTACAATTTACCAATCAGAGAAAAGAAACGGAGCGTGTTAAAAATGTGTCCAGTCAAAAGAGCTCAAAGTTCAGACACAGAGTACTTATGGTGAGTTGCTTGTCAGTGAGCTGTGGAGTAAGAAATGCTCATAGAGGTGCTCTGGTGAATAATGTTTAATTAATATTTGTAAGAAAATCCTGTTCTGCACATAGATATCCATGAACGTAAAAGGTCATAGCAATTCTATCTATCTATCTATCTATCTATCTACCTATCTATCTCCATACACACCCTCTATCTATCTATCTATCTATCATGACAAAATGAGCTTGTGTGCTCAGAGGAGGTCAGTCTGTCTGTACATCTAATCACATACACTCCTGTTATCTATCAAATATGTAGTGTACACAGCCATGTGCAGAATGAATAATAATAATAATCAGCCAAATTCTGTGATCCTTTTTCATCTGGGATGTGACCAGATTTACACAGGATGGTGGGTGGTAATGGCACTTGTCCACCAAAGTTAGAACAGAATAACTCCAGATCAGAAATTTTCACCAGTATTTATATCAGTCAGAGCTTCATAGAAATGTAGGACTGAAAGGAACCTCAAGAAGTTCTCAGGTCCAGCCCCTGCACTGAATCAGGGACATGTAAACCTCAACCATCCCTGATGGGTGTTTGTTCAAGCTGTTCTTTAGAACCTCCAATGATGGAGATTTCCCAGTCTCCTGTGGCAGCCTGTTCCGGAACGTAAGTGCCTCACTCAGGCCTGGCACTTCTAAGCTTGGCAATTCATGGCACTGGCACCTCTGAGCTTGCCAAGGCAGTTAAAAAAGGAAAAAAATTGCTTGAGCCCTGGCACCTCTTCCATTACAAATTAAGCACAGCCCTTACTGAATTTAGTCCAGCCTTTTCCAGCAAGCACCTCATCAGAGCTAAACCAGAGACATCAGTGGAGCTACTCAGCATTTGCCCTGGCCTAGCAGAGAGGGGAATTTCAACCTTGTATTCCTATTGCACTCACTTTCTCCAGGGTGTCTTTAGCCACATTTGGATCCTTCTGTGTATTGAGCATTGACCAAATTCTGACCCCTTTGAAGTGAGCGGCTAAATCCCAGTGACTTCAGTGGGGTCAATATTAGACCTCATTATACAGGGTCATATTTTCTTTTGGGAAACAGTGGAAGAAGTTTCTCTTCAAAAAGCATCATTGCCATAGTAAGCACAGCACCTATTGTATTTAATTAGTTTGATTTTAAATAATAGAGAGATGCCCATCAGAGACTCTAGATGCCCTAACACATCATTACATATTCCATACAATCCCAGCAGCATTGAATAATCATTTCATCAAGATCTCAGCCACCCAGACATCTACCAGAACTCTTTCCCACTCCTTCCTCTGGGCGAAGGGCAAACCGTCACCTCTTTCAGAAAACATCATTACGAAGATGATACACTAGCATCCTGAATACATCACAGAACATTGACACCTCCATTGAACCAAACATCCTTCACTCTTCCCTCCCTCCACCCCCACAAATAAAACCAAGGGGGGAAAAAAAGCCAGCTGAGCAAATAAAACAAAATAGAAACCAAACAAGCGAGCTGTTATAGGCTGGGGTAACGTCCAGATCTACAGTCATCCCTCTGCTCTGAGTGGACCCAATCATTGGGTCTTACTTTCTTCCCAGTCATGCAGCTTTGGGGAGAAGCTAATCTTTGCTTGTAGACCTTGGGCCCCAGGTCAAAGACCCAAACTCAGATCTCATGTCTGACGTCCCTTGCTTTGGCCATGGGAGGCTAGGTGTCCTATACCTCAAAACTTGTGTCTGAGTTCTCCTGTGTCCCCCAGTCACTTACACATGCAACGTGGCAGGAAAGCAAGGAACGCCGGCTCAGCAAGAGGATTTCTTAACCACAGACTTGTGAAGTCCTTAAGAGTTACTGATCTTTGAATAATCATCAAAGTCCTAAGCTGCACCTCTCCCTAGTGTGAGCTCACGTGTTGCAAGTCTGAGGTTTGTCAGCTTGGAAACGTGGGCAGAGTCCTTTCCCGACCCCACTCTATCTTTCACATCCTTCACACACATGGAGAAGGGTGTCCCCTTTGTAGGCCCTATGCATAGAAACCCTGTTTTCCCATGCTGGCAGTGGCCTGTAGTTGAGAGACAAAATCTATGGCTCCAGGCTGAATGGCTCTATGTGTTGGTCCTCCAGCAACATGTCAGACACCATAATGGACAGGTCAGCTTCCAGGAGTACAAAACAAAAGGCTGCCTGTGTGCAAATCCAGTGTAGAAGAAAACACAGTCTTCACTTCTATTTGGGTGGGCAAGGAAAAGACCTTTATTACAATGTAAGTACCTGGGGCAACAGCTTCAGCTGAACTGCGCCCCTGATCTGCATTGCGTGAGGGTTTTTATACAGACTTATTACAAAGTCATCGTTATACAACAAAATGCATTGAGCATGCGTAACACAAAGAAGAAATAATGGTGAGTTGCACAAACAGTGTTACGCATACAGCTGCACAGGGAACTTCCCATATTTGGGTACATTCCTGTATTTGGTAACAAAAGAAGGAATGCGCATAGCTTATTGCTAAATTGGAAA
>NW_027132917.1:0-5491 GCF_026122565.2 Emydura macquarii macquarii
GTGTCTGCGGGTTGCAGGCCGGTCAGTTGCAGGTACACTTGGCTCTTGGAGGTGTCTCTGGTGATGGTGAGGCGACTTTTCAGAGCCTCGCTATAAACAGTGCCTCCACCACTCCAGATGGCTCAACCCATTCCAGCCCTTTCCCCCGCTGACTGGCGGACCCAGCTCATATCATTGCTAGTGAGAGAGAATCCGGTCACGGCGCAGGTCAGTTTGAGGGTCTCTCCGGGCTTCTTGATTCCTCCCCCGGACTCCACCAGGCTAACCTGGGAATAGACACCTGCAGAGGGGAGAAAAAGGAAATGTTTTAGTAATTCCCAGAGGCGCGGTTATTAGGCACATGCGGTACGGGGGGCACAGCTGGAGCGCATATTCCGCCCTTACCCGCTGGGAGCAGCAGGAGGAAGGCGAGGGCCAGGCTGGGGTCCATGTCTGCAGCTGGCGGCTAGTTCCCTGGGCGGGCTGGGAAGCTGAGCTGGCTCTGAGCGGTGTGAGCGGCCTGCCACTGGGCTATGAGCAGGGTGCCCGGGCGGCTGATTTGCATGGGAGAAGGGGTGGGGACAATATAAGGGGAGATCTAGCAGGAGTGTGACACTGTGTCGAGTTTAAACCCAGTGTCGGGGAGATCTGAGTGTTCAATCTTAATAGAGAAGCTTCCCTTTGAGTATTTATATACATATAACAACACTTGGAAGTTATAATACTAACAATTTAACCTAAGTAACTCTCTCTCTTTCTCTATCTATCATGTCTTTCTGCCTCCCCCGCCCTTTTGATGTTGGTGTCAATGTTATAACCCAGCAGCCCCTGACATCACTGAACCATCCCTTGTTCCTGGGAATCTGCAGAACTGGTCTGCAAACCAACTGTGCAAAGCTGCTTCGGGAAAGTCTCTGCGCTGGGCTGTGTGGCTGGGAAGGATTGTGGAGCACGGAGCCGATTGAGTGCGATGAGAAGGGACCGTGCTGCACTGGCAGGATAACGTCACAGCTGGTGCTCAGTCGGTGGACAGGCCCTTGTGATGGTCCCTGTACAAAGGGGTGAATTTCATCCCTAGAGATTTGCCGGTGGCTGGCGGGGATGGTCCCTGGTTCGAAGGGCCTCGCCAATAACCTTTCATTCCCGTTGTTCTTACCTAAGGACCCAGCTGCTTCGTTGACTTCAGTGGAAAAAGGAGGGAGTCTGTGAGTGGCGAGTATCTGAGCAGAAAGCCCTGGTGAGTCTCTGGAGGCATAAACAGAGCGCGGCCGGATGCACCTGCTTCTTCTTCCTACTCCGCTGAAATACACCCTGGGCATCTGCTCCCTGGACTTCCCAGGGGAGATGGGATCAGCGGAGCCTCTCTCTGCTATCACAGCTGTGTGCGGTGTGGCTGAGGGGAGATATTTCGGGTCGGTTCTCGTGGCCGTGGAGGGTGAGCGCCACCACCAGGAAATCCCTTCCCCGTCTGTGCAGGAGAATAAAAGGAGGAAGAGAACTTTACACACTGAGTTACTATCACTGCAGAAGGACAGTCATGGTCCGCTGGGTCCGAGTGCCTTTGTGGGGAGAAAATACCTGCCAGAGCTGCCGGAAGGAAAAAGAAATGGACCCAAAGTCGGATTTTCCCTGGTGCTTCAGGGGACAGTTCTCAGGCAGAGGTGTCTGCAGGCTGTCTGTCTGGGTGCGTCCTGGGCAGAAAGAGAGAGAGAGATTTAAGCCAGAAACAGTCCCCGCTATTTGCATATCCCCATCTTTATAAAAGACTCACATTTCTAGCCTGATTCCTAGAGTTCAGTGACATTTGACCGAAGGATACATTTGAAAGGGAGCCTCCTGCTGAAATACCCAATTCCCACGTTAGATACAGGCAGTGCTCCTGGGGTTGATTTTGCAGAATTCCAGGCTAGGTTGTTAATTTGCTACCAATAATCAATAACTGAAAAGTGCTATTCAACAAGTGTAAAGGATTCTCACTTATTCCTTTTCACTTATTGCTGACGGATTGTTGTGGGCACTGAATAAATCTGTACCTGGATGGGTAGAAAACCTTCTGAATCAGGCTTGCCATGTCCTGTGGGAGGGTGCCTGGCCCCTCGTCTCCTGGCATAGCTTGATCCCGTGTGATTCAATGTTTTCATCTGTTGGAATAAAGGGGCCAGGACAGCAGCGTTAGCCAAGCGGGGCAGCAGCCTTGGAATCCATGGAGCTTCCGCACTTCACAGCAGCGAGGCTCTGACCCGATGACGATTGTCCTTCCTTTGGCCGCATCTACAACGCAGTGAAGTCGGGGAGAGTTTTCAGAATCGATCGCGATGGTCATTGGATCCGCCCCTGCATGCATTTCTCTCTAGGCAGGACAGAGGGAGCCTCACGCTTAAATACCCAATTCCCAAATTAGATACACGGAATCGTCTTCGGGTTTCTTTTTCAGGATTCCAGGTTAGGTTGTTAATTTGCTGCAAAAAATCAATGACTGAAAATTGCTTCTCGAGAACTGGAAAGGAGCCATGTAGTTCTACAACGTGTGTGATACCACTTAGCAAATATTGCTGCGATAGACAGCTCCGGTTGTTAGCTTCACTGTGTCCATTTTTTTAATCTGACAGTAGGTGTGGCTTTGTTCATCCCATTTTCTCCCTCCCGCTCCCCCGCCACCTCCGCCTACTTTAAGTGGGTATAGAATAGGAGTCCTTTATTTGCACACAGACTGATTTTAAGATGTATTAAAAATAGGGGGAAAGGTTCAGGTCCAGCCCTTCTCAGTGAGGTCGGGACCGGCCTTGGCTCTGTGCTCGGTGTGAAGCTAGATTTGGCTCAGACTGAGCCGCTGGCAATGAACACGTCGCTTCCTCTCTTGAGTTCCCAGTGCTCGCAGTGTCAGTGTCTCAGCAGCTGGGACTTTCCCTGCTGCCCGCAGCGGGAGGTTTTTGTCTGAGCTCACAGCGGCTTCCCCTCACTGTGTATGTCTCTCGCACAGTAATAGCGGGCGGTGTCCTCGGGCTTCAGGCCGCTCATTTGCAGATACAGCTCGCTCTTGGAGTTGTCCCTGGAGGCGGTGAATCGCCCTTTCACTGAGTCAGGGTAATATGTTGTATCCCCACCGGTGTTTATATACGCGACCCATTCAAGTCCCTTCCCCGGAGCCTGGCGGACCCATTGCATCCCGTAGCTGCTGAAGGTGAATCCGGAGGCTTTGCAGGAGAGGCGGAGAGAGTTTCCGGGCTTTTTCACATCCCCGCCGGACTCCACGAGGTTGATCTGGGACTGGGCACCTGGGAATAAAGACGCGATAGAAACATTAATAACAACAGAGCAAACACAAAATATTCGTCTGCCTCTCTGGGTTAAAAAATGTAGGTTATTAATCTTAGAAAATACCTTGCAAAGTGGTTACAATGAAAACAAAATAGACGGAAAGTCTCATTTTCCCTGGTGTTGGAGGGGAGAGGTGGCTGGTAACTGCACAGACACTGGGGGCTGCGGGTTCTCTCTCCCACTGCAGCCTGGGCAGAGAGAGGGTCAGATTTAAACAGTAAACTACCACCTTCATTTGCATATCCTGCTCCTTATAAGAGCGATGTGAACACCTTCCTTTGATCACCAGTGTTAGTTTCATTCAGTCTGCGATAGAAGGAGTGTACTTGTTCCTCAGTGTGTGTTTGTGCAGCTCCTAGAACGTTGCGCTGGGGTTCTGATTTACTTTCTTATCACCGCAGAAATGCGATGATGATGTGAATCGCTAGGCATTGATTTCTAGGAATTGCTCCTAAATCGACCGCGGTCAAAGGAAATATTTCCATTGTCTCCAGTAGTCTTTGGTTCATGATGTGTGAGAGAAGAATATTTAGCCAGAACAGATGGAAATTTTAAAATTTGTGAAGCAGTGTGTAGCAGTGTTAGTCGGTATACAGCAAAAACAATGAGAGTCCTGTAGCACTCTGACTAACAAATTTAATTTCTGCAGGCATAAGCTTTCGTGGGCTGAAGTGGGTTTATAGCCCACGAAAGCTTATGCTTACAGAAATGAAATGTGTTAGTCTTTAACGTGCTACAGGATTCTCGTTGTTTTAAAAATCTGTGGTTACTGGGACCAGAGAAGTGTGAGAAATTATCCTCTCTTCTGAGGTTAGGATGGAATTAGAACCATAGGCCTGGAAAACCTAAAAATACCCCTATCCATAATCTTATCCATAACCCTAACCTCACCATTCTGATTTTTGTCCTGCTATGTAGACAAATGTTAGTGAGGTTACATTTGCATCTCCCTAAGTCTCCGACTAAGAACTCTTGTAGCTGGGAGCAGTGTGTGTGGTTCTCCACCAGAAACCCCAAATGTTGCATTCATTGCGAGATTATGCACCGTGCTGGCCGCTTGGCAAGGGGATAAAGTTTGGAATTGCCAAATCAATGGGGAACGAATCCTGCAGAGTTAGAGAGGGAGCTGCGGACCCTCGTTACGCTGGTGACAGGAAGAAAGCTACCGCTGTGTTCAAATGATTAAATATTTTACTTAGAGCATCCCATTTTCTGGTGGGAGTGACGGATGAGAGAGTGGGGAACATCATTAAAGGAAAGGAAATGGGGTACCTAGTTCCGAATGTGTTCTCACATTTAGGATCCTGGCCTTTCCCAGACTTTGGGTGCTCCAAAACCAGAGAACTCACTGAGAGGGACTGGTCTGACTTGAGTATCTCGCTGTAATACCAGGTGGTGTCTTTGCGTCTCAGGATGGTGATGGGCAAATGCAGCGCGTCTCTGTGGTTGTGCCGGGAGATGGTAAATACAAATAGCCCTTGCTCTGAGTTGGCCTCACATGTGCCACTCCCAGAGATGTCTGTGGCGGAGACTCATTCTAATGTGCACCTGGAAGCCAGTTCAACCAGCAGTTGGTTAAGGTGGAGCAGGAAGCTTTGCAGGAGAAGTGGGGAGAGTCTCCGGGCTTTTTCACATCCCTTCCAGACTCCACCAGCTGCACCTGGGAGTAGCAGATCAGGACACGTCAGGAATTGGGTGATTCTGTCCAAAAAGAAACCTGGGGATCCTCTGCTCTTGACTGGGAGTAAATCACCTGTGAGCTCTGCTGGGGTGGTGTCTGCACCACAAGCCCAGAGGGACATTGTGTGGAAACAGGTGACATAGCTTAAGAATATAATAGATAAAGCCTGGTGGCGTACTTGTAGTTTATTAGACTTGAGGCCCGTTCTCTGGTGGTTTAGGTCTCTGCTGCCCTCACATGGCATGTGGACTCTATAGCCGAGTTTTGTATTAGCAGCAATAGGTTTCATGTCACCGTGTGTATCTGGCACAGTAATAGCGGGCGGTGTCCTCGGATCTCAGGCCGGTCATTTGCAGATACAGCAGGCTCTTCGAGTTATCCCTGGAGATGGTGAATCGGCCTTTCACCGAATCAAGGTAGTACTAGCCCCTTTCTGGGAGCCTGTCAGACCCAGTTCATACTGTAGTCGCTGATGATGAAGCCGGAGGCTTTTGGAAGGAGGCGGAGAGAGTC
>NW_027132918.1:0-5493 GCF_026122565.2 Emydura macquarii macquarii
TGATGGTAAGAGCTGCCCCTGGAGATCTCTCCACAGCACCTCGGGCTCTGGGAACCATCCAGATGATCGACACACAACCGGATCCCTCCATCCTGATGTCCCTCCACAGAGATGGCAGGAGCAGAGCCCAAACCTACAGAAGAAATGAATGAACTTGTGATTAACCTGCAGGTCCCAGTAATGAGACAAATGTTTTTCCACTATTATCAAAAGCCATTTCCTATTAAACTAATAACTGACTGTGAGCCCCAGGTGTGGTTGATAAGTTTAAACTGGCCAGATTCCAATTTGACATACAGTAAAATTAATGTTAATGTCAGGTCTGTTTGTAGGGCTACAGATAGATAAATTGAATTGAATTTAATGTACAAATGAATTTTTTTACTATATCAATAACATACACTCATTCATTTATAAAACCACGCTAATTGATTCATTCATAAAACCACGCTGTGCATGTATCAAAAGATGCTTGGTTGAGCCGCTTTCATTGGTTCGTTGAGAAAGCCATTCCTGTGTTGGATTAGTTTCCACGGACAAAGCATTTCAAGTCAGTTGCTTCTTGTCTCTCCACAGTTTAAGTTTTGTCCTTCCACTATTTCAGTCACTTGCACTTTTATTATTAGCAATGATAGAAACTGTCTGTATAGAAATTTTCCTAATTAAGTAGCTCATTCCTTCATAGCCATTAGAAGTTGCTTTTAGAGTATCTGTTCTTTAATACTGTGTATCTATTCATTGCTATTGTAACTAAAGTAACTCCTTTTAATAACTTGTCCTATTATATTGTAACCAATGTCCGATGGGACTCCAAATTGTAAATTGGAACTCCATCTTGAATAAAGTACTCCATTTTACATTCTTCATGAAACTCCGTCTAGGTGTATACTGTGTAATTTCATTTAGATGTGTGAATGAAGGGAGTGTGTGATGGGATCAGTCTCCAATGCCAGCCTGTCCTGATGATGAAATGCAAGTACCACCTTAATGGCTGAAGAATGTAGACAAATCCCTGAAAAAGCAAGGAGGAGGATCCACCCCAGAGACAAAAGAACAAAGTATAATCAAGACAAGAGGAAAGTCATGTCTGCAATTGACCTGTCCAGCTTCAAACACCAGCTACGAACTCAAGCTATGATCTCCAGCAATGATCAGGACTGGGAACTATACCTGATGTACTGCAGAACATTTGGTGTCCGTCTGTGTGTGTGTGTGTTTAGGTACTAGATAATAGCTATTAACATAATTGTGTTTTCTCATAATAAATGTGGCATATTGTCTTGTCCCCTAAAAAAATATCATGTATTTCTATACATGTAATGTGTTCTATGCATAAACTTGCTCCAGTTTAGTTAAAGTGGTTTAGTTAAACCAGTGCAAACCCCTGTGTGGACACTCTTTAATCAAGAAGAAATCGACTCAGGCTAAACTAATACAAACCATTTCCAAATCATTTAAGAGTGTCCATATAGGGTTTTGCACTACTTCATTGAAACCAGTGTGTGTGTATGTGTAGACAAGCCTTAAATTAATTCACTGCCAAAACACTTTGTTACTGGGGAGATCAGGGTGCGTTGGCATTGCTTCCTATCCTTCTAGAGTGCAGAAGTTGGCAACAGAAAATTGGACTCTTCTGAGAGCCAGGAAACACACCCACAAAATGCAGACATTAGATAAGAAGGAAACGCAGGGTTAAGGTAATGCCTCCAGCACCAGCCCATGCTGTGCAGTGAATAAAAATAATTATTTGCTTAACTATAGTTATTCCATTTTTGCAGCTTCTTTGTTTATAAAGCAAGGCCGTTTCACTCTGTGCACAAATCATAAAAAGTTCTTAAAAATGCAAAAAAAAAAAAAAAAAAAAAAATAAGCCTCAGCTGAATTCAGCAAGGTCTGCAACCTTAATAAATAAGTTGTAGTTAGCTGCAAAACATCTATAAAAGTATTTTATAAATAATAATATAAAGCAATAGTTATAAAAAAAATAAGTTTGTGCCCTTGTAAGGGGGATATGTATAGTCTTGTCATAAATGTTTAAGTAGTAATAAAGTATAAAACTGTCTGTAATCCTTTGTTTGAAGTCTTTTTCCACTGTCCACTTGTAAGCTTAAAAATTGACCTTCTGCAAAATAAACTCTTTTAAAAACTGTCCAGCCTAAAATCCTGTGTAAATCTGTTATCAGTGCAAAGTAACAAACCACACTTAAATTTTTTTTCCAACAGCAGAGAAAGCCTTTAGCTGTCTGGAAATTTCTAGCAGATATTCCTCCAAGGAGTGGTAGAGAAGGGACACGTGTCTGGAGCCTTCCCCGCTCAGGATACTTTTCTTTTTTAAGCTTTATTTGTATTGTTTTTTGTAAACACATAATGAACAAAACATACAGGTATAAATAATGCAAAAATATTCACTAGATGGAAGTAGCAGACAAATATCAAAACACAACATTCATTATTGGCAAAACCTGGTTTGATGAGGTCTGACCCCACTTCCACACACACACACACACACACAGCCTCATGTGAGCTGGGTTAGGGGGGAGGGGGTTTGTCCCTCGGGATGTGAGCCCTTCTCCCTGCCCCCATGTGTGCCAGGATGTGGAGAAGCCCTACCCACTGCACATGCATCTGTACAATGGGGATTATGATGTAAAGTTGTCTGAGATCTACTGAAGGAAAAGCACTGTACAAAAGTTGGATCTTTTGATTATTACCTAGGCACAGTCATGTAGCAACTGCAAACCCAGGTGAGAACTACAACTGCCTAAATGGCCACTAACTGCTACAACAAACATTTCCCTTGCTGTTTTAAAAAGCTAGAAAATTCACTGACAAAACCTTCGTTAACGCAGAGTTCAGGCTGCCTGGTGATGTTATCTCCTGCCCTTCCAGAGTGCTGAGATCAGCAAAACTCCGACCTCTGAAAACCAGGAAATCCATAGTGAAGGTAAATACCTCAACAACCTTAACTCTGCCTCCTAGGAGCTGGCAATAACCACTGGGAATTGGCTGCATGCACTAAAGCTGCATTCACGGGATTCAGTGTAGCTGTAATAACCAGTGGAGGAATTATTCTGCACGCACTGGCAGAGCTGTCCCTGTGACATGCGGAGACGTGCAGGTGTACTGGGAGGGATCAGTTATGCCTCATTTCAGTGCTGAGTTGTGCAGGTTGTGTCAGTAGCAGGGCACAGACTTCTTGCCATGCGGATTGTCAGCAGCCTGGTGTCAGAGATCGTTGGTGAGGGGTCAGTGAAGGCACCATCCCAGAAGGAATCCTCAGGGCAAGGGCGATGGGGAGGGAACATTTTACAAGCTGGGGGTGGTTTGCGCGGAGCAGGCTCAGTGTTTGAGTGTAGAGCAAGAGTTCACTGTATCTGCCCTGAACCTCATGGCATGGCTGGTTACAGAACTAGCTGCACCTCTGCCCCCTTTCTGCTCTCTCTGGCAGCACCTTCAGGGGTCAGGCCTCCTGCCTCTCCCTGTCCTGGGGGCGGGGAATTCCTGAGTTTTCCCACTCTTATCCCAGGCTCTGGGATACAGCACCCTGCGTATCAACCACTGTTACCCTGTGGGTGCCAGACACGAGCCGAGATCAATCCTAGCTGGTGACATCAGTGTGGGGGGATCAGCCATTGGTCTGCCCCAGGTGTGCACAAAAACAGTTGTGATAAGCACATGTTAATGTCACGGGACTGTCTAGTTTAAAAGTTTAGTCACCCAGAAACACAGCACAAGTTGAAATACAGATACATCAAACATATCCATAACTTTCAATACAAATTTGACACACACACATAAACAATATCATCATCTTAGCAAACTATAACCTTTCTCATGGAACCTGACATGGCCTATCTCATGAATTATTGTAATTTCAAAATATTGCTGTTAAATAATATAATAAATTGTCCCCCTAGTTCAGTCAACGTCACAGCCTGGATTTCCGAGACCTTAGACAAACTGGCTTTTTAACAGTAAACTAAAATGAACCTTACCCAGAGCAGAACTAGTGTCCCACCATAACGAGAAAGATTGTGCATCTCATCATGAACCCTCTGACTCCACTTATTACCCTATTTAACACATTAAAACATCAGCAGAAGTTACTGACCTGCCACCTGCAGTTCCAATAAAGCTTCTTCATAAGAGACATTGTACTGAAAATAACACGTGTACTGCCCAGTGTCTGAGAGCCGGATATCACGTATTCTCAGGGAAACCCTCCCATTATTGATATCATCTTTCAAAAGCTCAGTTCTTCCTTGATATTCTGTCATCTGCTCCCTATACTGATCCTGCCCATCACGGTACAGGTGCACGACTGCAGAGAACCGGGATCGGAACCATCTCAGCTCCATGCTCTCAGCGCTCATGCTGGGGGAGAGGTGGCAGGGCAGGACGGCCTCCCCACCGACATAGGCGGTGATTGGACGGTCAGGTCCTGTCACTGTGAACTGTGCTGTGAAATGTGCAATGACAAAAGGAAATTAAATTAGTGAGGGGCTGGGGGTGGCATGAATTCAGCAGCAAGACTCACCATAAGACAGAGCCCTGCGTTAGAAGTGAGCACCACGTACCCGTGCAGTGCCCCAGACATGTCTGTGAGTGCAGAGAGTCAGAGGCTTGGGGTAACTGCACTTCTGACCCCGTCCATGGTCTGCTCAAGGATTGTCCCCTCAGGCCTCCAGCCATCACCTCTCTCTGGGCAGGGATCCACGTCCTTCTCCCGCCACACTGGGGTTTTAGGATTGCAGCCCTCGTGCAAGTCATTGTGGTTTTCCCAGCAGGTCTGACTAAAGTCCAGCACCTGCGCTTTGCTTTCTCTCCCAGGGCTATGAACCGTGTGTGCCAGCAGCTACCAGTGACCAAACAGCTCTTCCACAGCAGAGAACATTAAAGGACAAGAGCCTGACAGAGGAGACGTACCATAAACCAATCAAAGGGCTGAACGCATGTTATGTTTGTACCAAAGGAGTCTCATCTGGCCCATGGGACTCTCTGATAGGTTCCAAAGGCTTTCAAACCTTTCTCTAAGGCAGTGATCCACACAAGTTTGGGATCACACACGCACCCGCCCTTAACTCGTCTGTGCCCCCAGGAACTGCAAACGGGAGCTGGGACTGGGAGTGGAGCCAAAGCTGCAGTGGGGGGCTGGGAACCAGGGCCTGTGCTGGGGCTGGGGCCAAGGTGGAGGCTGGAGCTGCAGCCACAGGGACTGGGGCCAAGAATGAGACCGAAGGGCTCAAGGCTGTGAACAGGGCTGGGACCCTGGCCATGGCTGGGAGCTGGGGCTGGTCAGAGCAGGTCCTGGGACCTGGGCACAGGAGTAGGGCAAGGTGTGGGACATGGCCAAAAATGGGGTCACAGGGGCTGGGGTCACAGCTGGGCGGGGCTGGAGTGGAGATGGGAGCAGAGCTGGGCTGGGAGGCGCTTCCCCTCCCGCCCTGCTGTGCCCCCTCCCCCGAAAGCTCCTTCATGCCTGCCTAGTGGGGT
>NW_027132919.1:0-5446 GCF_026122565.2 Emydura macquarii macquarii
GAGGGTGTGGAGCTGTAGACCAGCGGTAGTGTCTGCTGGGGCATCGCAGCCCTTCCTCAGGCCCAGGCCCCGAGGAAGGCCACAGCGCCTGTTACCAGGGGAATGTTCTAGTGCCTGCGCACGGGTCTGAGCCCGGCCCTCAGGCAGGGCGGGCAGACAAGTACCTATAGTCTCCAACCCCCACGCAGGGTGAGACAGGTTCGCAGTCTATGGCCTCTGGCCCTCAGGCGGGTCGAGGCAGGCAGGCAGTGGATGTGCTGTCTAGAGCGGCAGGGGAGAGCACTTCCTCCCGGGGCGGTCAGGGAAGGGGGAGGGGGACACAGGCCCACCCGTCTCCACTGCGTCCCAGCCCAGGCCCTAGCAGTGGCACAGCCGTTGCCACTGAATCAGGGGGGCTCCAGCCGCAACACGCCGATTGGGGCTGGCCCCAATTCAGCCGCTGTCTAGCTGGCTGTCCCTGGGTCACTTCCTCCCCCTGGTGCCCAGGTACCTGAGAGTCCTCCGTGTCCTCAGGGTCGCTGGGGTAACTCAGCACATGGCAGTCTCACCAGTCCCTCCTCGTCGAGCAGCGGCAAGTCGGGGAGCTCCTCTGCAGAGGGCAGCTCCTCCAGGTCACAGGGCTCCTGGGATTCTCCAGCGTCAGGCAGCTCCTCCAGGTCCTGGCCAGCCTCAGGGGGTATCTCCCACCCCCAGGGGCCTTGGTCCAGTCCCTGGGGCCAGGCAAGTCTGGCAGTTTCTGGGGCCTCCACCCTGGGAGGCGGTTGCTCAGAGCGGCTGTTCGGCTGGGGTCAGGCCCTAAGCCACAGCCAGCAGGAAGGCACATCTGCCTCCGGTTGCAGCCTTTCCCTTTTTGAGCTGAGGGGCCTGCCTTTTATACTTCCTGTTCCTGCAGAAGCTCCGCCCCTCTGTTGCCAGGCAGATTGCCCTGACGGGCCTGGTATTGTCCAGCCTGGGCATTGCGGCCCTTCCTCGGGCCAGGCCCAAGGAAGGCCACAGCACCTTCCTACAGGACCCTTTTCAACCTCCAAACACTTCGCGGACCACCACATGCTGCTAGTTGATTTTAAACTATATGAAATTACTTTTTATTTGAAATTGTACGTTTCCTTGGTAAGGATGTTATTATTTTCTTTCCGCAGACCCCCAGGCAGCCTCGCGGACCGCCAGGGTTCTGCGGTCCACAGGTTGGGAACCGCTGCACGAGTGCTTTGTCTGCGAGTGTGTGACGTACTGTGAGTAATTTGTAGGTGTAAATGGTCTCCACGTCAGTATATTTTTTATGAGTTGATAGACTGGTGGCCCTTCAGGGTTCAAAAAATGGTATTTGTGGCCTCAAGCCAAAAAGGTTGGGAACCCCTGGTCTAAGCTTTATGACTTTGCAGACTCTAGGCTACACCCCAGCCCAGCCAATACACAACGCCAGGGCAGAGCTGGAAAGAAGGTTTTGGGTTTTAACGTCATATAACTCCACACACAGAAGGGAAAGTAACAATCCTACTCACCTCCCGCCCCCTTCCAGCTGCCCCAGTCTCTTCCAGTCATTTCTTCTCCTTGGTCCAAAACTGAGCTCAGAATCACTGTGCGGCCTGGATTTGTGGGCCGGGGAGGAGGAAATACGTGCCAGAGATCCATGTTTTGCTTTGTCTGCCTCTGGGGAGAGGAGTGTCAGCTCGGAGAGAAGGGACAACAAGGACCGTTCAGTACAGAAAGCGGGATATGCACTGAAGTCTACAGTCAGCAGCAACCTACTCCTCTGCACAGGGTCTTTGCTGAGGGACTCCCTGCATGTGTTTCCCCACCAACACATTTGCTGCTGTTGGTCTAGATCCTGACTCGGGTTGTACCACGGCTCCTCTGACCTGAGCAATTAGCCAGCATTTGGGGCCTTGCTAGGTTCCTCCACTGGGAGGAGAAATTGATGACCCAGAGTCAGGTATTCCCTGGGTGCAATCGTTGCTATTTACAAACAATGTCCACACATTCCTGTGTGCTGAGCACAGGAGAAACAAACAGCAGCAGGCAGTTTCCTTACTCAGAAACCACGTCTGCCTTTGCAGGGAATCCTGTGCCTGAAACAAGCTCTGTCTCTGTTTCCTGCCAGGATCACACTCACGGCTGCGTCTCTTGGCTTTCTGCTTCCCGCACTGCACACAGCTGCCAGCTAATACTTGGGCCCCTGTCTTTTCAGCTAACTCCAGGGAAACCCCGTTTACGCCTGGTCTACACTTAAACATAGATCAGCCTAATTACGTCACTCAGGTAATGTTGTGCCCTGAATGCCATGACTAGATCGAACTAACCCCCCGTGTAGACAGTGGAATTCTTCCATTCCCCTAGCTACCGCCTCTCAGAAGGATGGATTAACCTGAACGATGGAAAAAACACTTCCAGGGGGTCAAGATGAGGTATCAGGGGTTCACTACACAAGAGTCCTCCAGGGACATTCCCACTCCAACCCCATGTCTCAGGGACACAGTCTGAGCTGGGATCCTGGCCTCACCCAAAGCCAGGGGTGGATTCTCTCCCCAGGGACAGAGGCCAGCGGGAAAGTGAAACCATCACTTGTCTTGTCTACACACAGATTGTACAATGTTAGAGAGAATCCTACGCCCTAATGTAGACAAATGCCCAGAGACTGTCTCTTGGAGCTGGTCCCATCCTATCAATACCTCCCTGTGAACAACATATATATATATATATATATATATATATATATATATATATATTTCATATACCTTTAGCTACCTTTGAATAAATTCAGTACCTCTGGAAAGAAAAGGAGAATCAGCACCACACGTTCAGCCTCCTCTCCACAGAGCACAGCTGACAAATTCCTGGTTTACATTGCTATAGATAGCATAAGAGGCAGAGCACAGGCTGGATAGCAACTTATCACAGTAAAGCCTCAGCTCACATCACAGGGACATGCTGATATATTCCCTGTTGGTGCTGGAGGTTCACAAGCAAGTAGGGAAACAAATCCCGTGATTCTACCCCCAACAATTGCAGCTGGGAAACTGACAAAACAAAAAATAAATCAGAATTGTCTTGCAGGCTTTAATGTGATGTAATTTAATCTAAATACTCGTCAGATTGAAAAGGAGCTAAGAAGTAGCTTCAATAACCCCAGCAACAGAAAAGAGACACAGATTTGGGAACAGTTTTTTTAATGACACTAAAATGGCAACAAAGCCAAGGAAGTGACATGTGCAATTAACGAGTTGCAGTCTCATCTTCAGTGACCTTTTATAAATCTCTCTGTCCCTTTTGTGTTCCCTTTTCTCCTCCCCCTTTTCTTTCACACTGTTCACTTTTACTCACCATATTTCTAGCCCACATATCCCACCCGTTTATTTCTGTTTCTCTTCCACTTTCCTCTGGTCCCTGTCACAGATCATTCCCCGCTCACATTCTCCATTCTCTCCCTGAATTTATCCCTTCCACTCACAGCGCCTCCGGCTGGTTCCCCTCTCCAGAATGTTTTCCTCTCATTGTTTTCATGGCAATTTTACACCCTTTCTCCAGGAATCTCTGTTTATCTTGCATTATCTTTCCCTTTTCTTTCCTCTATTTGCTCTGGTTCAACCCACCCTGACCCCAGGGGCTCTGCCAACCCCAGAAGTTAAAAATCATGAGTCAGTACTGAAAGTCGTGAAATTGAACCTGCAAAACATGAGGTTTCAAACAACACAGACTGTATCTGGGTGATCCTGTGATTTGTGAACTCTCCCTGCCCATCCCCTGCGTGTGTGTGACAATCACAGTGGTGCCAGCCCTGCAGCGACAGAGGAAGGTGACTCTGGCCCTGCGGCAGGAGCTCTGGCTGGGAGCCCCAGTGAGATCTAACCCCACAGATTGTACAAACCCTCCCTGCTGCTGCGGAGCTTTCCAGCTTCTCCCAACCCCCCAAACCTCATTATTAATGCTGGGTCCAGCCACCCCCACGTCTGCCTGTCCCCAGCCCGGCTGTTAATTCTGCCCCTGCCCAGCCCCACATCTGCCCCTCAGGGCCCCTCTGCTCCCCCTGCAGCTCCAGGGGTTCTTCACCCTCCTCCCCCTCCCATCCCTGGTGCTGCAAGGAGGGGGAAGGAGCTTCCCAGGGTCATAGAGATGAAGGGCATGGGACTGGGTAGATGGGAGTCCTACAGGGTCATACAGACGAGGGAGTGTGAGGCTAGAGAGGCTGATTTCAGGGTCCCCAGTGGGATGTTCCCCCTGGTGTCTCAGGGACACAGCCTGAGCTGAGATCCTGGCCCCACCCAGAGCCAGGGGCGGATTCCTCCCCAGGGACAGAGGCCGGCGAGAAAGTGAAGATCGGAGTCTTGTTACT
This sequence comes from Emydura macquarii macquarii, assembly GCF_026122565.2. Taxonomy (NCBI): domain Eukaryota; kingdom Metazoa; phylum Chordata; order Testudines; family Chelidae; genus Emydura; species Emydura macquarii. The sequence continues at coordinate 4,331 of NW_027132919.1, forward strand.
AGCATCAAAATGTCACCTGTCCCCCGGTCACAGTCCAGACACACCCGGATCCTGCTGGGGACCCAGCGCAGGGGCAGGGGGTTCGAGGGGAGGTGAAAGCCTGGAACTGATCCCCCCACAGCTGCCCTAGAGCCCAAATCCCCCCGTCAGGGCTGAGGTGTTATTCTGCTCACTCGTGTTGCTGTTTTATCCGTCCAGCCACAGCCCCGGCACAGCAGGATCTGAGCTGACAGAGCCAGCACTGCCCTAAGTCACAGCATCAGAGACGAGGAGGGTTGGCCGGGACCTCAGGGGGTGTCTAGTCCCACCCCTGCTCACAGCAGGACCAGCCCCTGCTCTGCAGCCATTTTCATCTGAAGGATCCCAACGCACTTGACAAAGGTAACCACCCGGATGCATGTGCTAGACTGGAGTTACCGCCAAGTGCAGAGAGGGGAGCAGATCCCGGGCGGGTGTGAACTGAACCGGAGCAGCTCTCTTGACATCACTGACCCTGTACCCGAGTGGTGAAGCTAGCCGTAGCGCCCCTGCAGTTGTGTTGTTGTGTCTGTGTGTGCAGTTGTTACAGACGCAGTTGAATCGACAGGCGTGATCACTTCTCCTTACTGCCAAGAGTTTACATGTAGTTCTGGTTCAATGGGAGAGCTGGAGTGTCACATGTGGACGGGCCCTTCCTGCTTCCTGCCCCTGGGGATGCCCCATGAAGTCGCAGCACCATGGCAGGACAGGGACTGGGAAACGGCACTAGACAGAGGCTGCCAGCGGAGCCTTCTGAAAGGGGAGCAGACCCAGAGCACCCCATTACCAACAGCTGCCAGCATCAGCTGGTTCAAAGTAAGGGGCAAGACACCCCCCTAGTGGACAGTGATGGAATAACCTGCCTCCAGGACAGATTCCTCCCTCCCCATTGGTTAGAAGCTGGGGCTTGCACCTGGCCACAGGAGGGTTTAGAGCCCTGTCCACTCCAGGTTACTGTGTAACACTGGCTATGATAACGCTGGACGGTCCCGTTATCCCGCTAAACGCCAAGAGCTGGCAGGATTCAGAACAGACGATTGACCAAGGAGATCTTGTGGCAGGGAGTTCCACAGGCTAGCTGTGCCTGGTGTGAAAACA